>NW_025969781.1:0-13444 GCF_021869965.1 Rhincodon typus | reverse complement strand
GGGGGGGGGGGGGGGGGGAAGAGAGAGAGAGGGAGAGGGAGAGGGAGAGGGAGAGGGAGAGACACACGGGAGGCAGGGTGGTAGAGAGAGAGACTGGGGGGTGAGAGATAGAGACAGAGAGGCGGGGGGTAGGGAGAGAAATGGGGGGAGGAGAGAGAGAGTGCATGCGCGCATGAGTAGGGGACAAGAGAGTGTGTGTGCAGGTGTGTGTGCATGTGTGTAGGAGAAGAAAGTATGTGTGTGTCTCTGTGTGGAGGGAGAGAAAGTGTGTGTTTGTTGAGAGAGACAGACAGACAGACGGAGTGAGTGAGTGCGTGCATGCTTGACTGTGTGGTGGGGGTTCAGAGAGAGAGAGTGAGAGTGTGTGTGTATAAAGAGAGGGGGAGGGAGAGAGAGGGGGGGAGAGGGAGGGAAAAAGAGAGGGGGGACAGAGAGGCAGATGGGGGGGAGACTGGGGGAGAGAGACAGAGATAGAGAGAGAGAGGGAGACACAGTGGGAAAAGACAGGGAGACAGACAGAGATGGGGAGAGAGAGATGGGGGTTGAGAGAGAGAGAGACAGGGAGAGACAGAGATAGAGAGAGAGAGATGGGAGGGGAGAGAGAGAGACAGAGAAGGAGACGGGAGGGGAGAGAGAGACAGAGAAGGAGACGGGAAGGAAGAGAGAGAGAGAGAGAGAGACGAGAGAGAGAGTGTGAGTGTGAGTGTGTGTGTGCGTGTATTGAGAGGGTATTTTCCCATCATGCTTGCACATCTACAAAATCTGGCTTCAAAATCAGAATCTAATACAGTGCTTCCAGACCTTTTTCCACTACGAATCCAATTTCAGAATTACTGAAAGTGACTGTCACCCCCTCAATGAGAATTGTCAGATGAGAAGGGCCCCGTCTCCTAGAACAGCTGTTGTAACTCTGAAGGGCCATGCTGCCTCAGAATCCACTTCCCACCAGGGTCCCGACCCCTGCTTTGGGAGGCACGCTCCCAGTTCATCAAGATTCGGCAATGTGGCTGAACAAAAAGACCTTAAATATTTGTTCCCTTTAAGCCCCTGAACTACACTGGTTGGGATCAGAGGTCAGATTAACTGAGCCATCTCCCACCTAAATCAAATAAAACCCTTTTCTCAACTTAATACAAGTTTCAAAAAAACCCCACAAGTAGCTTTAAAGTAAAAAAATTCTCTGATTGGCCATTCACTAACTTCTTCCTGGTTATTTACACAAGTTCCTGTAAAACCGAGGCTGCTGTAGCCCTTGGAAACCCAATGTAACGGCCCTGATATAATCCTTTGGGTTTTCCGCAGTTTGTTTGCATGTTGGTTCTAGATCTCAGGTCGGACATGAAGATCAGCTCTGTGGAAAATCCCCCACATCCTACTCATACCAATATGCAAAGCAACAAGCAAAGACTGTAAACCAGAGTAGGAAAAAGAAAGACTAAAAAAGCTTTCATTTCGTGATCAACAGTCATCCACAATCCCAACTTTACCCAGAGGCTGGGGGTAAAGTCAACAAGTAAGTAAAAATGATGATTTCTGTTTTACAGAAATAGTGAGTTCATACTTGGCTTTCTGCTTTAGGTATTGAGGCACCATTAACATTAAGCAACCCTCAGATGAACAATTTCATTTTATTTTGTTGAAATATACCGGTTGGTTTGATTGATATTGGTGAGGATGGGTTTGCATTAGATCAGTGATTTTTAACCAGCTGTAAGAAGTGACTGAAATTTTGTACAAAAAGGTAATGAAAATCAATGCAACACAAACATTCTTCCATCTTAAACAATATTCAATCCAATTAAAATCATAACTCAAAACTCTGTGCAGCAGTTGCAGTATTTTGTTCAGTGAATCTAGCTTGTCGTGTGCACTATGTTGCAAACCTCTCTAGTAACATAGTAAATGCAAGTAAATGTGACATTTATGAGCAATTAATTCAGCTGATAAGAGTGGGCAGGGGGTGGTGGGAATTTTCTGTCTCATTGAAATGTGTCATACTACTGAAAAGGTTGGGAACCATCGAATTAGATGGCACGCAGAGTCTTCAAGGGAGCAGTTCATTTAGATGAATCATTGATGGATAGTTGGTGACTGTGGGATTCGGGACGCCAACTTTACCCAGAGAATACCCAGGAAAGTAAAAATGATGATGATTTCTGTTTTACAGAAATAGTGAGTTGACATTTAACTTTGGGGTATTGTGACACCATTTCATTGTTCAACTGGGAGTTGTGTAATTTCATTTTTTTCTTGTCTAAAATATACCTTCTGGTTTATTTAAAAATATCAGCCTTACCTCATTCTTTCTGATTGGCAGGATCAGATTCGCAGTCAGCCCCTATTAAAAACAAAAGAGACAACACAGATAAGACTTTTAATCAGGTTATCAATGGCAAAACTTCAAAATAAAAATGATCAGAACACTGCTACGACATGCTAAATCATTGCCAGGGTCTGATTTCTCAACACAGTGAAGTTGAGCCTCCCTCATGTCTGGGCTCTAAAGTTCCAGAGCTTCTACAAAGGGGTTGCTCAGATTGAAGTAAACGCCAATCAATCAATTTGTCCTCTGCTGCCCACCAGCCACTGCCTCAGCAACAGCCAGGACATCAGTGGGATACAAGGTAAGAGGTGATCCTCATGGCAGAGATGAGAAGGCAACACAAGAGTTTGTTTTCTGATTGATGACACAGTTTGCACATGCCTCAATGGGGAGGCCATGGCCTAGTGGTATTATCACTGGACTCTTAATCCAGAGAACCAGATAATATTCTGTGGACCCAGGTTCAAATCCCGCCACGGCAGATGGTGGAATTCGAATTCTATAAGTATCTGGAATTAAGAGACTAATGATAACCATGAATCCATTGTCCATTGTCCATTGTCGATTGTCAGAAAAATCCACCTGGTTCACTTTAGGGAAGGAAACTGCCATCTGTACCTGGTCTGGCCTACATGTGACTCCAGACCCACAGCAATGTGGTGGACTCTTAACTGCCCTCTGGGCAATTAGGGATAGGTAATAAATGCTGCCTGGCCAGCAATGCCCTCATCCTGTGAATGAATAAAGGAAAAAAACCAGCTCCCCTGTGCTCCCTCTCAGTGTGAGATTATGAGCTGGGCTAACTGGATTGAAGGATGCACTTATTCACGTAAATGCAGCCAGGGTGAGGGAATGAGAACAAGCAGAGAGAAAGACTGACTGAAACGTCAGCAAATGTCACAGAATCACTGATGAGGAAACTTTTCAGTAATTTTTTTTTCCCCCTAGTATTTTTTGGAAGAAGCCCTTTCCCTATGAGAGTTTAAATCAGGCAATTTCCAAAGGCTGGGATATGGAACTGGAGTAATAGATAGGTTTTTGAATGTGCTGGCACCTGGGAATTTTGTGGGTACTGGGAAGGTCCGCTTTTTGCTCTTTTAATTTTATAGTCACTTGCAGTTTGAACTTCTGCTTTTATACCGTTCCAGTGAAACTTAATGGAAATTTAGGGAACAGCACCTTGTCTTTTGACTGTACACGTTACAACCTCCCGGATTCATAACTGTTTTCAACAATTTAAGATGATAACTAATATTACCATCAGACCCCATGCTTCTGCCTTTGCCACTTAGTGATTGTCTAGACCCATTTTTGTTTTCCTCACTTGCCCCACTATTCTCCCTTCTGACTTGCGCCATAAGACCACAAGACATAGGAGCAGAAACAGGCCATTCAGCCCATCAAGTCTGCTCTATCATTCAAGAAATTCTGCCTCATCTTAGATGGGCCATCGTCTGGTTGTCACTCCTATCTTCCAGTTAACCACAGACCTTCCCTTTCAATCATTCCTCCTTCCCTTTGTTTTATTTGGCCCTGTACTGGTTCGAAATCCCATTCTGCCCACGCCATCGTCCAGCTCTGACCGAAGTTCATCAGACCTGGAAAGTTGGCTCTGGCTCTCTTACTGCACAGTCGCTGCCAGACCTGCTGAGAATTTACACCATTATTCTATTTTAATTTCTGCTTTTTGACTTGCTGTTGTGTAATTGGTGGAATAATCCAAAATCAGAACACCTGGAAGTATTAGTGTTGGCAGCTTAAGATATACACAGACTAACGGGAACACAGACTTTACCACTGACTCTGACATTTTACACCTTCTGGTGAGTTGCAATCCAGCTTTTAACTCAATTCTGTTCTTGCCAGTGACTACATGTAGACCCAATAAAAAAGTAACTTGCAATGGGTTTTTGACGGGGGGTATCGTTCAAGAGGGTCGGCTCTGATATCTCAAATTTCTGAAATTAAAACAGAAAATGCTGGGAGAGTCAGCGGATTAGTAAGGATCTGCAGAGAGAGAAACATTGTCAGCATTTTGAATCTGAATGATTTCTTCTGAAGCTTGTTCTGAAGAAGAGAGTCATATTGGACTTGAAACATTAACTCTCTCTCTCTCTCTCCACACATGCTGCCAGACCTGCTGAGTTTCTCCATCACTTTCTGTTTCTATTTCTGATTTGATCTCTCTCCTGGAAAAATCCACTGTGCTGTCGATTGTATTAAAAAATGCAATTTTTGGAAAAAGACTCTTCTCCAATAAGAGCTGATAGGAGGATTTTGAAAAACTAACATGCCAACTATTTGCAGTAAAGGAGACAGAATGAGATGACAGTGTGTCATGTAACTATCAAAGAACAACATAAACAACAGGACCAAGACTTGACTCTTCAAGCCTCCTTCATTATTCAGTAAGACCAAAGCAGATCTTCAAAAACAAGTCCACTATTCTGGTCTATTCTCATCTCCAATTCCTTCAGTATCCAAAAATGACTTACTGGCTACAGATCCCTGTGGCACAGAATTCCAAAGATTCACAGTCCTCTGAGTGAAGAAATTCTTCATTTCAATCCTAAGTGTTCAACCCTTAATCCTGAGACTGTGACCCCGAGTTCTAAATTCTTCAGCTAGAGGAAGAACCTCTCACTGTCTACCCAGAAATACACTGTAAAAATTTAAAATGCTTCAATGAGATCACCTCTCGTTGTTCTAAAGAAGGGCTCATTATGCTCAACCTCCCCTCATGGGGCAATCCTTCCATTCTGGATTTTGTTAAAGATATGAATGATATCGGCCTGGCTTCTATAACTTGGAATATGACATAAGCAATGGTGCCAGGGGCTGCAGGAAAGGAGCACATTGTCAGGACCCCAGGGACAATGTTGGACAGAGGCAACTGGGGGAACAGAGAGGGTGAAGTCTGAGGAGAGGGAAAGATGGCCTTTTGAAGCTGTTTCAGTTTTGGAACATTAATTTATTCAGTATTTTACCATTTACACAATTTTTTCAGTAATTAATTCTGTAATTCAAGATGGTGCCAGGTAGTGGTGAGATTATCCACTCCATTGTACCTCGGTACAAGTGAAATTATATTAAATAAATAAATGTAGAAAGGACTGAGTTTGGCACGCTATCGGAAGGATGTGAATGCATTGGAGTTTTGTTTTTATTCATTCACAGGATGAGGGCATCGCTGGCTAGGCCAGCATTTATTGTCCATCCCTAATTGCCCAGAGGGCAGTTGAGAGTCAACCACATTGCTGTGGGTCTGGAGTCACACATGGGCCAGACCAGGTAAGGATGGCAGTTTCCTTCCTTAAAGGACATTAGTGAACCAGATGGGATTTTCCAACAATCGATAATAGATTCATGGTCATCATTAGATTCTTAATTAGAGATTTTTATTGAATTCAAATTCCACCATCTGCTGCAGTGGGATTCGAACCTGGGTCCTCAGATCACCTGGGTCTCTGGATTAATAGTCTAAAATAATACCACTAGGCCATTGCCTCCCCCGAGTGGAGAATACGTTTAGGAGCATGGCTCCAGGAATGAGAAATTTCAGTTATGAAGATAGACTGGAGAAATTGGGACTGTTTTTCTTAGAGAGGAGAGGCTGAGGGGAAATTTGATAGAAGTTTTCAAAATCATGAAGGTTCTGGACAGATCAGATATGAATAAACTGTTCCTGCTTGTGAAAGATTCAAGGACCAGAGGGCACAGTTTGAAAGGGTTTTTCAAAAGAAGCAAATTTTCACTCAGTGAGTAGGTAAGGGCGAGACTGCACTGCCTGGAAGTAAGATGGAAGCAGGTTCAACTGAGGCACTCAAGAGAGCACTGGATAATTATTTCACTGAAAGATTGGGAAAATCCAGGAGATTGGCACTAAGTTAAAATGCTCAGACAGCCTGTAACAAGTTTGTGGAGTGCACAGATTCCTTTGTGGTATAAAATCGCCATAGTCTTACCAGATTACGCTTAGAGAGAGCGAGCGAGAGATGAATTTAACTTGGGGATCACCACGCCTCAGGCAAGGTTAGAGGTTGAGGAGGAGAGACCTGCATGGTAACTTCAGTTGGTATGGGAATTGAACCCATACTGTTGGTATCGCACTGCATCGTAAATGTACTGTACTGACCAGTCAACTGAACTAACCAACTCCCTACCTCCAGTGTACATCTTGTGGGAAGATTCAGCTAAAAAATCTAGCCACCAGAGGACACACTAACCACAAAGAATGACGACCCCATAAACAGAGAAATTTGTCAGTGAGTGACCAACACTTCAGGATTGCTCTGGTGTCTACAGGAATTGAAGATTAATTTCGAGGATAATACCACAAAAAATCCAGGTGGAAAAAAAAGTTTTTGTTTAGATTTTCAGGTTTTTTTTATCAGTTAGAAAAATTCAGAGAGATGGGGGAAGAAGGGCTGTTGATGTACACATTCACAATAATGAAATCACTAGTATTGGTATCCCTACTGTTGGCTGGTGTTGCTGAGGAAGGAACATGGGCCTGAACACTAGGAGCTCTCTCTAATCTATTGCTGAAGTTTAAAGACAGCTCCGCTTACATGACATTTTGATGAGAATCATTTACCTTTTTTAAAACACTGTCTGATTCCGTCCTGCGAAGGTCCTGTCCATCTTCTACTTCATCCTTCTCTCCGCCTGTAGGTAAAGATGCTGTAGTTTATCGCTCAGTAACTGATCGCAAAGAAATTCACGTAACAAATTATGTGTCTGTTTGCTCTGGGTCATGGGAGTTGTGGATGTTGAGCAAAAGTCAAAGGAATTACATTGCAAAGAACTTAGAACATAGAAACCAAATACTTGGCTCAACTGTGGCTTGGAGGCAGGGACACCGTCACTGTGCCAACGGGAGCCTTTTACTCTTGTTAAATGTATTGGAACCAAGAGTTTTATTGTATTCGGGCAATGGACTCTCACCGGGAAATTCACCTCTGCTCTGTCTGTAGGTGCAGCCTGAAACTGCGGTGATTGGGTTTGGAGATGCGTGCTTGTACTGTGCATTTCTGTAAATAAAAGTTTATTGAAGTGTGAAAAGATTAGGGTCCAGTTCTAACCACCACCAAGTTATGTAGAAAAAAAAGCACTCTTTCCACACTCCATCCCTGTAGTGGTCATTCTTCATATGAAAGGCTAAGCAATGAGCATTGAAAGGAAGTTCTAAAGAGATCAGAATCAAGCCTGATCTAATTCTCATCTGTTATTTATACCATATCCTAAGAGATGGTATTTGATAATGACTAACAACTGCTACTTTCTCTCATCCGTAAACAGGGGGACCACTATAGCAATATCAGTGTTGATCCACTTGAGATCAGCTCAGTTGGAACATTGCAATGATCTGAGAGCAAGATTTCTGTTTAACTCAATCTTCCCTCAATGGTAGACACAAAACTCTCTTTTAAAAACAGCTGCTGATATAATACTAACTTACTTTTCGTGGCACTCATCTGATGGCTGTCAAAGCCTCCAAATGTCTCGGCCCTTCTGGGTAAGGATACGTGCCCTGTGATTCCCTCCTGGTCTGCATTGCCTGACGTCTGCTGCCCAATAGCACCTCCAAAGCTCTGAGACAGCACATTCTGCAGGGTCTCAACTGGATGAAGAGAAGTCAGTCAATAATTGAAGTAATTCAGAGCAAACCAAGAAAAACAGAACACAAGAACTGGTTAGTGCCATCAATCAGGCACATCGACTGCATGTTAGAGACCGAGAAAACCCACAGTTAGCCTAATTCGATGCTGTGCAAGAATTTCTTGGGCATAAGCACATACACAATTCTGACCTTCAAATTCCTCCCACTTTTGTGGGAGAAACAAAGACTTGCATTTATATAGCAGTTTTCACAGCTGCCAAATCTCTCAGAGCACTTTACAGCCAATGAAAGACTTCTAAATTATAACTACTGTTGCAGGAAACCTGGCCATCAACTTGCACACAGCCAGCTCTCAAAACCTATATTGTAATTATGACTAGATCATCGATGTTGACGGAGGGATGAATATTGGTCAGGGCACTGGGAGAACTCAACTGCTCCTCTTCAAAATATTGTCACAGGATCTTTCATACCTATCTGAGCAGGCAGATGGAGCATCAGTTTAACGTCTCATTCAAATCACCAGATCTCTGCCAATGTAGCGCCCCTTCCAGTATGACAATGAAGTATTGCCCTTGATTTTGGGCTCAAGGCCTGCAGTAAGACTTGAACCCAGAATCTTGTGACTTGAGAGATGGGAGTGCTACCCACTGACCCACAGGTGATTAGCACCAACCCAGTGCCTCAAGCACTGACCATGTCCCAGGAATTCACTCTAACTCCCTACACAACCAGAGTTAGAAAGGTTTCATCCTCTGATTGCAACCCTGGGAAATTCTACCATTTGACTGGCCCCACTAAAAAAAACATTGCAGACTCCTGCCGTTAGACAAAATCTACGGACCATCCAACAAATATTTGATTGGAGCTTTGGGTACAAGCCGATGATAACCAAATACCTTATAACCTGTTTCAATCTGTCAAACATCTCCAAATCATCCACCCATTGGTATTGAGCATTAAAGTAATGAGCTGCAGGGATTAAGGCCAAACACCGTCAGACACAACACTTAATTTCCAAGCCTTAGTGCTGATTGGTGAGGGGTAGTTGGAGAGAGTAAAGAATGTGAAAATATATGAATTTGCTTTAGTGGGTCACTGGGCATTGTGCACTATTTAACACACTCACAGATGGTCATTGGCTTTAACACCACTGTTCTACCCCCTCCCTGTATCCTCCAATCCCTGAGAGATCAAATATTTGTCTACATCGTCCTTAATCACATGCAATGATGAAACATTCACAACCCCCTGGGGCAGGGAATTCCAAAGTTTCACAAAACTCCGAGTGAAGGAATTGCTCATCTCACTCTGAAATGTTCAACCCCTTGCCCGGAGACAGTGCCCTTATGTTCCTGATTCCGCAGCAACGGGAAACAACATGTACATCTTGTCAAGCCTCTTTAGAATTTTCATGTTTCAATTAAATCACACACCATCCTTCTGAACACCATCATGCAAACCCCAATTCCTCAGTCTATCTTCAGAGGGCAACCCTCTCACCTCCTTATGGGTCCACAGTACTTCCACATGGTGAGAGCAGGTTAGCCCGGAGTGACTCCTGCAACCGTCTGAGAACAAATTCACTGTGAACATGAATGATGCTGTGTGGAGAGTTCACCAGAAACAATGGGAATAGGGAACGGGATGGCCTTGGGACCCCACATATGGATGACAGTAGAACATAGAAAGCTCCCATTACCTCCCTTCCAAAATGAAGCATCCTTTTAAATGGTAATGTCTCCATCTGTCTGTAGTCACTGCACACAAGTGCTCATCAAAGATCATGCACTTCTTTGTGTCATGAATTCGACACTGATCTTTCACCTTGAGGCCTGGGTTCAAATTCAACCCTGAGAGATTGGAGAGAGATTCCCTGATCTGCAAGAGTCTCTCTATAGACAGAGTTTCGTTGTATCAATACAGCACCTAACAGACCCAAGACCCCTTTGGTTGTCATTCAATTTGCAATCTTGTTGAAAGATGCTACAGGAATTGGAAATGCTACCCTGCTGTTTTAGGAGGTCATGGCAAATTTTGTTGAGGGATCCTTATTTTCCATCTAACCTGTTCTGGACCAGACCTGGAATACTTGATGGGCCATTAAAGAAGTTATTCAACTTAACCCCTAACCTGTGTGAGATCAGAGTTGTCATGTCAAAGATTTAAGTTACGAGGGAACAGAACTTGAAACCTAAAAGGAGATTGAAGACACAATTGTCTAAAGGCATACAAAGGGAGCAAACAACATGAAAGAGGTAAATGGAAGACATCACTCTAAAATACAGGACAAGGGACAGAGGATCAAACTAAAAGGGGCAAATGTAGAACAAATGCAAAAATCTTCTTTGCATGAATGGACTCTCTGATTGAGCAGTTTTGGGGAGGTAGGAGAATAATCCCAAAGTAACTGGGCTAGTAACCTAGGGCATTGTCCAGGGGAAATGGCACAAGAGTAGCCGGTGGGATACAAATTTCAATTAATTAATAAAGACCTGAAACTGAAGGCTGGTCTCAGTAATGGTGCCATGGAACTACCATTGAATGCTGTAAAATCCCATCCAGTAGTGCCCTTTCAGGATGGAAAGTTTGGTGTAGCTTCAGACCCACAACCATGGGCAGCACAATGGCTCAGTGGTTAGCACTGTTACCTCACAGCGCCAGGGACGCGGGTTCGATTCCAGCCTCAGGTGACTGTCTGAGTACAGTTTGCACATTCTCCCCGTGTTTGCGTGAGTTTCCTCTGGGTGCTCTGGTTTCCTCCCACAATCTAAAGATGTGCAGGGTAGGTGGATTGGCCGCGCCAAATTGTCTGTGGTGTCCAGGGATATGTAGGCAAGGCGGTTAGCCATGGCAAATGTGGGGTTGTGGGCATAGGGTTGGGGAGCTGGGTCTGGGTGGGATGCTCTTCACAGGGTCAGTGAAGACTTGATGGGCTGAATGGCCACTTTCTGAACCCTAGGGATTCTGCGTGTTTGACATGTTACTACCCTCTGAAACGGCTGAGAAAGTCACAATTAGGGATAGGCAACAAAACTGGCCCAGCCAGGGGCACCCACATCCCACAAAAGAATACAGGACAGACTTTTTTGGGCGTTGGGGTGGGAGCTGAAGAAGAAAACCTGAGAATAATTTAAAAAAACAATGGATGCTGAAAGGGAAGAAATTAGGAGCTTTCTGGATGGATGAACCAAGGGGGATGAGGAATGATCTTCCTGCATCCAAATTCTTGTGTGAACTGGGCACGCTCAGTCCCACTACTGAAAGTTGAAACTACAAAAAGTATTTTTCCTCTGATGAGCACAAACAATTAACAATGAACCAGAGAAAACAGACATCAAGATTGGATGAATGTTTGGACATGATCTGTTCTTGTCTGTCTGCATCTGCTGAGCTCATTTCCAGGCCTTCAGATTACACTTTGTGATTTGATTGATTTCAATTGAAGCAAATTTCCTGCCTGGTATTTCCAGGATACAGTCAGCAGTTTATGCACACACAGTGACCATATTTGCTGGTCAGATAACAGTATCAGAAAGCTACAAGACAGAGGCGGAGAGATGTTGATCTCTTATCTCTGTAGACAGGCTGCTGCATGTCTGAGGAGTGCACAGGCAAATCAGTTTTCTGCTCCTACTGAAGAGGCAGGCTTTTGTTTACTTGTTATCTTGGGATATGTGCTTTGTTGGCAAGGACAAAGTCTGCTGCCTTTCCAAAGTTTCCTTCAGGTAGTGGTGAGCAGCCTTTTTGCACCATTGCGAAGTGTGTTGAAAGTGTTGACCCAGAGGGACTTCCAAGATTTCAACTCAACCCTAATGAAGGTACAGCCATTTGTACTATGCCACTATCCCATAGGCATTCTTCCTGGCATAATCCTGCATTTGTCCTTTGGGATATTGAACTGTGGACACATGCATTCTTCACCAAGGATTACCAGATAGGAATTAAATGTACAGACTAGCACTACTCCCCCTGCTCTCAAACCTCGGACATTGGGATTCATATGCTTGCCTCTGCCTCAACCCCAGCTAATACCACCTAATGGTCTACACGCCAAGGACTGAAGCATGGACTTCACTGTTCCCCATGGCTCAGTACCAGCCTAGGTAGTGTATTTACCAACTGAGCCATTGGTGAAGTATACAGGTCAATGGAAATGATAAGACCAATAAGAAACAGGAGTAGGCTGTTCAGCCCCTTGAGCCTGTTCTGCTGTTCAAATAGGATCATGGCTGACCTGTCATTAGTTTACACTGTGAATGAAACCATTCCTTGGCATTACCAGACATTGGGATACAGGGCATGTGTGCATCGTTAAAGCCTAACTAGCCCCATTTCAAAATTGCTCATGTTGTCCACTCACGGCCTTGTCCTTGACCAAGAATCCTTGACCATGAATCCTGGAATTTCCTACCTAATAGGACCACAGTGGCCTGCCCTGGTTCAAAAAAAGTGGCCAACCATCTCCCCAGGAGTGAAAAGGAATGACTAATGAATGCTGCCCTTAGCAGCAAAACCTACATCTTGTACAGAGAGAAGGCTTTATATAAAATCTCAACACATAAGGAAAATTTCAGTTGCGTGTTCTCTCTTGGATGTGAGGTTCCACCCATTTGGGGTTGATGGGTCAAGCGCCACCATTTAAAGTAATAACTAGTAATTGTTTGCGGTTTAAGACCACTTCAAAGTAAGTTAATAAACAGAACAGCTTGGAATGAATTAGACATACAAAAAGTCATAGGAAAATAAGATTTTTCTCACGGGACTGCAAGTTGGCAACTTCCAGGACAGGACTGATCATGATTTATTGAAAGTCCTTTAACTTTGCCTGGTGTTTTTCCATTTCTACCATGCAGGCTGCCAGCTCTGATTATAGGTTGGCTAGTAGTGGGTAAATATGTGGTAATATTGTGAACAGAAGACCATCGTTCTTATTAGCTTGCCCTTGCAAACCACTCATCAGCTTCCTTACTGTGATTCTAAATTAAAAGTCCTCTGCCCACTTTCCAAATATGAACTTAACTAAGTTCTTTATAAAATCTTCCCTTGGTGTTCTGCCTGAACATAGCAACTGATAATCTTTTCCAGAATTTTACCATTGTTTTGTCGTGCTAGAAATGCAGGTCCGTTTTGCAAGTCAACCAGGGATGACAGAGAGGATACACATTGGACTTTGCATTAAACAGCTCAGTTCTTAGGGGATTTGTAGCACAGTGATAGCATTCCAACCTCTGGGCCAGAAGGCCTGGGTTCAGATCCCACCTGCCCCAGAGGTGTACCACAGCATGCCTGAATGTGATAATTAAAAAATCACCAAATGCCTGGTTGTTATTACATTCTCACCGATAAAGCAAGAGGGGAAATAAAAAGACATAGTATGAACTGCCGATGCTGGAGTCTGAGATAACAAGATGTAGAGCTAGATGAACACAGCAGGCCAGGCAGCATCAGAGGAGCAGGAAAGCTGATGTTTTGGGTCTGGACCCTTCTTTAGAAAT
>NW_025969780.1:9828-13811 GCF_021869965.1 Rhincodon typus | reverse complement strand
CCAGGCACCCACCACCCTCTGTGTAAAGAACTTTCCACGCATATCTCCCTTAAACTTTTCCCCTCTCACCTTGAAATCGTGACCCCGAGTAATCGAGTCCCCCACTCTGGGGAAAAAGCTTCTTGCTATCCACCCTGTCTATACCTGTCATGATTTTGTAGACCTCAATCAGGTCCCCCCTCAACCTCCATCTTTCTAATGTAAATAATCCTAATCTACTCAACCTCTCTTCATAGCTAGCGCCCTCCATACCAGGCAACATCCTGGTGAACCTCCTCTGCACCCTCTCCAAAGCATCCACATCCTTTTGGTAATGTGGCGACCAGAACTGTACGCAGTATTCCAAATGTGGTCGAACCAAAGTCCTATACAACTGTAACACGACCTGCCAACTCTTGTACTCAATACCCTGTCCGATGAATGAAAGTATGCCTTCTTGACCACTCTATTCACCTGCGTTGCCACCTTCACGGTATAATGGACCTGAACACCCAGATCTGTCTGCATCAATTTTCCCCAGGGCTTTTCCATTTACCGTTTATGTTCGCTCTTGAATTGGATCTTCCAAAATGCATCACCTCGCATTTGCCTGGATTGAACTCCATCTGCCATTTCTCTGCCCAACTCTCCAATCTATCTATATTCTGCTGCATTCTCCGACAGTCCCCTTCACTATCTGCTACTCCACCAATCTTCGTGTCATCTGCAAACTTGCTAATCAGACCATCTATACCTTCCTCCAGATCACTTACGTATATCCCGAACAATAGTGGTCCCAACATGGATCCCTGTGGAACACCACTGGTCACAGTTCTCCATTTTGAGAAACTCCCTTCCATACAACTCTGTCTCCTGTTGCCCAGCCAGTTCTCTATCCATCTAGCTAGTACACCCTGGACCCCATACGACTTCACTTTCTCCATCAGCCTACCATGGGGAACCTTATCAGACGCCTTACTGAAGTCCATGTATATAACATCTCTAGCCCTTCCCTCATCTATCAACTTTGTCACTTACTCAAAGAATTCTATCAAGTTGGTAAGACATGACCTTCCCTGCACAAAACCATGCTGCCTATCACTAATAAGCCCATTTTCTTCCAAATGTAAATGGATTCTATCCCTCAGTATCTTCTCCAGCAGCTTCCCCACCACAGATGTCTGGCTCACTGGTCTATTATTACCTGGATTATCCTTGCTATCCTTCTTAAACAAAGGGACAACATTAGCAATTCTCCAATCCTCCGGGACCTCACCCGTGCTCAAGGATGCTGCAAGGATATCTGTTAAGGCCCCAGCTATTTCCTCTCTCGCTTCCCTCTAACCTGGGATAGATCCCATCCGGACCTGGGGACTCGTCCACCCTAATGCCTTTTAGAATACCCAACACTTCCCCCCCCCCCACCCCCCACTCCTCCTTATGCCGACTTGACCTCGAGTAATCAAACATCTATCCCTAACCTCAACATCTGTCATGTCCCTCTCCTCAGTGAATACCGACGCAAAGTACTCTTTAAGAATCTCACTCATTTTCTCTCCTTTGTCCTTGAGTGGGCCAACCCTTTCTCTAGTTACCCTCTTGCTCCTTATGTATGAATAAAAGGCTTTGGGATTTTCCTTAACCCTGTTTGCTAAAGATATTTCATGACCCCTTTTCGCCCTCTTAATTCCTCCTTTCAGATTGGTACTACTTTCCCGATATTCTTCCAAAGCTTTGTCTGTTTTCAGTCGCCTAGACCTTATGTATGCTTCCTTTTTCCTCTTTGCTAGTCTCACAATTTCACCTGTCATCCATGGTTCCCTAATCTTGCCCTTTCTATCCCTCATTTTCACAGGGACATGTCTGTCCTGCACTCTAATCAACCTCTCTTTGAAAGCCTCCCACATATCAAATGTGGATTTACCCTCAAACAGCTGCTCCCAATCCACATTCCCCAGCTCCTGCTGAATTTTGCTATAGTTGGCCTTCCCCAATTCAGCACTCTTCCTTTAGGACCACTCTCGTCTTTGTCCATGAGTATTCTAAAACTTATGGAATTGTGATCACTATTCCCAAAGTAATCCCCTACTGAAACTTCAACCACCTGGCCGGGCTCATTCCCCAACACCAGGTCCAGTATGGCCCATTCCCGAGTTGGACTATTTACATACTGCTCTAGAAAACCCTCCTGGATGCTCCTTATAAATTCTGCTCCATCTAAACCCCTAACACTAGGTGAATCCCAGTCAATGTTGGGAAGATTAAAATCTCCCATCAGCACCACCCTGTTGCTCCTACATCTTTCCATAAATCTGTCTATATATTTGTACCTCTATCTCACGCTCGCTGTTGGGAGGCCTATAGTACAGCCCCACCATTGTTTCCGCATCCTTCCTATTTCTGAGCTCTGCCCATGTTGCCTCACTGCTCGAGTCCTCCATAGTACCCTCCCTTCAGCACAACTATGATATCCTCTTTGACCAGTCATGCAACTCCTCCACTCCTTTTACCTCCCTCTCTATCCTGCCTGAAGCATCTATAACCTGGGATATTTAGTTGCCAATCTTGCCCTTCCCTCAACCAAGTCTCAGTAATAGCAATACCGTGACTGGTAGTGTTCCACTGGGATCAGAACTGGGTTTGCTTTTGTTTGTCATTTATATAAATGATTTGCATGAGAATATAGGAGGCATGGTTAGTAAGTTTGCAGATGACACCAAAATTGGTATAATGGACAATGAAGAATATTTTTGAAGATTACAGAGCGATCTTGATCAATTTGGTCAATGCGCTGAGGAGTAGCAGATGGAGTTTAATTTGGATAAATGTGAGGTACTGCATTTTGGTAAAACAAAAGAAGGGCAGTTTTTATGCAGTTAATTGTAGGACCCTCGGCAGTGTTCTAGATCAGAGAGACCTAGAGGTTCAGGTACATAATTCTGTGAAATTTGCATCACAAGTAGACAAGGCAATTAAGATGGCATTTATCGCTTTTGCCTTTATTGCTCAGACGTTTGAGTATAGGAGTTGGGACATTGTGTTAAGGTTGTACAGGATGTTGATGTGGTCAGTTTTGGAGCACTGTATGCAGTTTTGGTTGCCCTGCCATAGGATATATATTATTGAACTGGAGAGGTTTCAGAAAAGATTTGTTAGGATGCTGTCGGGAATAGATAATTTGAGCTATAGATAGGCTGGGACTTTTTTTTCACTGGAGTGTAACAAATTGAGGGGTGATCTTAGAGGTTTAAAAAATCATGAGGTGCATAGATAAGGTTAATAGCAAAGTTCTTTTTCCTCAGGTGGGGGCCGGGGTTCAAAAACTTGAGGGCATATTTTTAAGGTGAGAGAGGAGAAAGATTTAAAAAGAACATGAGAGGCAACATTTTTACAGAGATTGGTTACTATATGGAATGAACTGCCAGAGGAATTGGTGGCTGCAGGTATGTTTACAACATTTGAAAGACATTTGGGTAAGTACATGAATAGGAAAGGTTTGGAGGGATATGAGCCAAACACAGGCAGATGGGACTAGTTTAGTTTTGGAACATGGTCAGCATAACTAGTCAGACTGCACAACCCAAATTCAATATCAGGAGCAGGTTATTCCTTTTCAAATGCAGCTTGATCGCATTCTCAATGAACCCTTCGATCACTTTGATGCAGTGCGCAATGATGGGGCGGTAACTGGCCAGCTCATATCTGGTAATTTGCGCTGGAATGGCTCAGCTGGAAGCTTGGCTGTTTCTGGAGCGCATCTCGAGTATTATTATCAGAATGTTGTCAAGGCTTATTATCCTTTGCAGTACAGGTTCTGCTATAACACATATTCTGGCAATGCGATTTGGCTATAAAGCGACTGACTAATAGGGGAACACTATTTCTAAAATGCAAACTTGTGTTGGCTATAATGCAATTCCATCGATTCCAACCTCTCCCCTTCAACCTGTGGATCATGGTGCAATAGCAGCTTTTAAAGCTTATTATTTAAAGGCACACATTTA
>NW_025969780.1:7897-9328 GCF_021869965.1 Rhincodon typus | reverse complement strand
TCCAAACCGCTAAATCACCCTCAATCCCATGCCTCCGTATTTTCTGCAATAGCCTACCATGGGGAACCTTATCAAACGCTTTACTGAAATCCAAATACACCACATCAACCGCTTTACCCTCATCCACCTGTTTGGTCACCTTCTCAAAGAACTCAATAAGGTTTGTGAGGCACGACCTACCCTTCACAAAACCGTGTTGACTATCCCTAATCAAATTATTCCTTTCTAGATGATTATAAATCCTATCTCTTATAATCCTTTCCAACACTTTACCCACAACCGAAGTAAGGCTCACTGGTCTATAATTACCAGGGTTGTCTCTACTCCCCTTCTTGAACAAGGGAACAACATTTGCTAGTCTCCAGTCTTCTGGCACTATTCCTGAAGACAATGACGACATAAAGATCAAAGCCAAAGGCTCTGCAATCTCCTCTCTCGCTTCCCAGAGAATCCTAGGATAAATCCCATCCGGCCCAGGGGACTTATCTATTTTCACACCTTCCAGAATTGCTAACACCTCCTCCTTATGAACCTCAATCCCGTCTATTCTAATAGACTGTATCTCAGTATTCTCCTCGACAACATTGTCTTTTTCCTGTGTGAGTACTGACGAAAAATATTCATTTAACGCCTCTCCTATCTCTTCGGACTCCACGCACAACTTCCCACTAATGTCCTTGACTGGCCCTAATCTTACTCGAGTCATTCCTTTATTCCTGACATATCTATAGAAAGCTTTAGGGTTTTCCTTGATCCTACCTGCTAAAGACTTCTCATGTCCCTCCTGGCTCTTCTTAGCTCTCTCTTTAGGTCCTTCCTGGCTAACTTGTAACTCTCAAGCGCCCTCACTGAGCCTTCACGCCTCATCTCTACATAAGCCTCCTTCTTCCTCTTGACAAGAGATTCAACTTCTTTATTAAACCACGGTTCCCTCGCTCGACCACTTCCTCCCTGCCTGACAGGTACATACTTATCAAGGACACAGTCGCTGTTCCTTGAACAAGCTCCACATTTCAGTTGTGCCCAGCCCCTGCAGTTTCCTTCTCCATCCTATGCATCCTAAATCTTGCCTAATTGCCTCATAATTGCCTTTCCCCCAGCTGTAACTCTTGCCCTGCTTTATATACCGATCCCTTTCCATCGCTAAAGTAAACGTAACCGAATTGTGGTCACTATCACCAAAGTGCTCTCCTACCTCCAAATCTAACACCTGGCCTGGTTCATTACCCAGTACCAAATGCAATGTGGCCTCGCCTCTTGTTGGCCTATCTACATACCGTGTCAGGAAACCCTCCTGCACACATTGAACAAAAATCTGACCCATCTAAAGTACTCGAACTGTAGCGTTTCCAGTCAATATTTGGAAAGTTAAAGTCCCCCATAACAACTACCCTGTTACTTTCGCTCCTATCCAGAATCATCTTTGCAATC
>NW_025969780.1:7137-7397 GCF_021869965.1 Rhincodon typus | reverse complement strand
AGATGTTCACCTGCACATCTGCTAATGTGGTATACTGCATCCGCTGTTCCCGTTGTGGCCTCCTCTACATCGGGGAAACCAAGCGGAAGCTTGGGGACCGCTTTGCAGAACACCTACGCTCGGTTCGCACTAAACAACTGCACCTCCCAGTCGCGAACCATTTCAACTCCCCCTCCCATTCCGCAGACGACATGTCCATCCTGGGCCTCCTGCAGTGCCACAACAATGCTACCCGAAGGTTGCAGGAACAGCAACTCATA
>NW_025969780.1:0-7037 GCF_021869965.1 Rhincodon typus | reverse complement strand
CCGTAACCTGTCCTTCCTCCCACCTATCCCCTCCTCCCACCTCAAGCTGCACCCCCATCTCCTACCTACTAACCTCATCCCACCCCCTTGACCTATCCCCTCCCTAACTCCCCACCTACACTCACCTTTACTGGCTCCATCCCTGCCTCTTTGACCTGTCTGTCTCCTCTCCACCTATCTTCTCCTCTATCCATCTTCTATCCGCCTTCCCCTCTCTCCCTATTTATTTCAGAACCCCCTCACCCTCCCCCATTTCTGAAGAAGGGTCTAGGCCCGAAACGTCAGCCTTCCTGCTCCTCTGATGCTGCTTGGCCTGCTGTGTTCATTCAGCTCTACACCTTGTTATCTCAGATTCTCCAGCATCTGCAGTTCCTACTATCTCTCAAATTCTATCATGGCAGATAGTGAAATTTGAATTCAATAAAAATCTGGGATATACAATAAACCTATATATAACCATTGGAGAAAACCCATGTGGTTCCCTAAAATCTTTGGGGAAGGAAATTGTCATTCTTATATCAAACAAAGAACTGTACATGATGGAGACTGAAATAAACAAAAACAGAAATTGCTGGAGAAACTCAGCGATTCTGGCAGCATTTGTGGAGAGAAAACAGTTAACATTTCGAACTTAGTGACCCTACATCTTAACCTGTTGTCCTCACCTTGTCTGTCCTCGGTGTAACTCCAGACCCGCAGCAATGTGGAGGACTGGTAATTGACCAATGGACAAATTTGGCATGGGCAATAAATACTGGTCCAGTCGATCATGCCCACATCCCATAAATGAATAAAAAGTGGTCTGAACTGATAGGTATTTCATTCATGTTGTATCTTTTGCAGCCAGATGTGATTCAGTTCAGATTTAGGTCATGCAATCCATCCTTATTCTTGCCATGTGACGTTTATAATTCCCTCTATGCACTTTATGTGAAGACTGAAGTTTCTAGCATACACAGTTTACCACGCAGCAGTTTGCAATGTAAATGTAGACATATTTATAATTTTAAAAAAAACTTTTCATCAACGATCTATTATCGATATAACATATTGTAAAGATATAGAGCACTGCAAGCGAAAAGAGGCAGGTTATTGGGTCGAGAACAACATGCTGGGGCGGGGCTACTGTACGTTGTGACGTACGGCGAAGACGTGCCTACAGGCCCCGCCCCACGGCCCAGCGGAAGTCTGGAGTGTGGGAATTTGTGGTGACATCAGGCTTGCTTGTTGTGAGGACTCCATTAGCGGCGGCCGGAGCGACAACAACAAAAAAAGCACAAGGGACCTGGTTAGAGACAGAAACCGCTGGCACCAGAAAGGGAGTGGCAGACTTGAAGGATGTACCTATGAGGAGAAAGAGGTGGTGGTGGTGGCGGCGGCGGCGGCGGTGGGACGGTTAGAATAAGGCACTGACCTGAGGGATTCCAGCGGCGACTGCCCGAGCCCCCAGAGGGGGAGACGGACCTCGCGAGTGTCCGGCGCCAAGAGGCGCAGCCGCGGTCACTTCAGCGGCGCGAGGCAGGCGGCAGGGAGTAGCCCGAGAAACCCCGCGGCTGGGTGACCGTTAGGAACCCGCTCGCGCCCGAACCCAACTGTCGGCCGGAACCAACCGATATCTCCCAACCCCCACACAGACAGATACCTTCCTACCCCCTCCCCCACTCCCCCCCTCCTCACCGAAACATTGCGTCTCCCTCCTCTCTCATCTACCCCTCCCCGCCCCCAAAACCACTGGACATCCATCCCTCATTCTCTTCCATCATTCTCCCTCCCCCAACACACCGGACACCCATCCCTTTCTTTCACCACCCCAACCACCTAACAGAACTCCAGAAGCCCGCCCCTCCTACTCCTCCCCCGGTTCGGGAGGAAGAGGAGGCCCCGAGGCCCTTGTGGCGGCTGGTCCCAGTGTACGGAGAAGGGAGAAAGCACCGAGCTACAAGTACCACCACGGCGGCAGCTGCGGCCGGGGACACGCCGTTCACTCTGGCCTCCTCCTCTTCCTCCGACTCGGAGACTGGCGGAGTGTCTCCGCCACCGCGGAAGAAGCAGCGAGCGGCGGAGGGCGAGGGTGAGCCCGGGGCGGCGGCACTCGGAGGAACTTCACTAGGCCCCAGCAGCAACAACCCCCCCGGCAGTTTCAGCGGCCTTCTACTCCTGGGCGGTACCGGGCGCCAGGCTCCCGGCGTCATGCAGGCCAACGGGAACCAGGCCGGCGGGGGCGAGATCCCCTCCGTAGGGGCCCAAAACGGAGATGTGACGGGCCGGGATTCGAGCCAAGCCGAGCCCGGAGATGAGCCGACTTCCCACGGTACCGGTAGCGGCGGATTCACTTTCTCCCCATCTGCCCAGACCCCGGCCGCTCATTCCAATGGACTGCCGTCGTCGTCTGCTGCCACAGCTATTTCTCTGGTTCCTGGGCCTGGAGGCATCAATCCAGAGCAGAGCTCGCTTAAGAAGAAAAAGCGCCTGTCGCAGAGCGACGAGGATGTCATCCGCCTGATCGGACAGCACCTACACGGCCTGGGCCTGAAGTGAGTTAAAGTCTGGCCTGGCGCTGTAGTCAGGGATGGGTATCAAGGCATAAAAGAAATTTGAGTAATCTGAAACTTGGGGTGTAAAGCGGAGTTGTCGTGGAGCTACGGTAGGTGGGGGCTGGTCTGGCAATGAAGTCAAGGGGTTGGGGGGTAAAATACTTATCATATGTAAGGTCAGCTGAGGTACTAGATTAAATCGGGATAAACCTAGAATTTTCTGAAGAAGGGTCCAGACCCGAAACATCAGCTTTCCTGCTCCTGTGCTGCTTGGCCTGCTGTGTTCGGCCAGCTCTACACCTTGTTATCTCATAAACCTAGAATGTTTGCTTAGGTTGCATAGCATTGTGAAGTGCTTGTTGTGAGGAAACTGAAAGAGACAAGAGACATTATTAAGACTCATTGCAGCGTGCAGTGTGGGTTCACCGAGTCATTTAACGATCAGTGAATGATGTAAACGAAGGCAACGTATTTATGATTTGAAGAGCGGCGAGGCACTGAACTTGGTGGGAGCATTAAGTATGGCGACAATATTAGTGGATGAAATGTTTTTAACGGGTCTTTAAAATGTTGAGAGCAAACCCAAGATTTAACTGCGACGTTTGATATCGGCCGAAGTGGAGTAATGTCAGAAAAGTTGTTGTATGACTTGGAATAAAAGCAGGAAAATGTTAGTGAAGGGAAAAACAAATGTCGGCAAGAAATGTAAGCATGTAGACACCATACCACGCACCACGATGAAATATACTTATTTTGAATTCAGGGATCCCTTTCAGTCTGTTATTGAGTGCTGGGCTTTCAAATTGACATGTTCTTTGCTGGCCCAGTATAGCTACAAGTTCATAAGAACTTCATGTAATGCATACGGTTAGGGAGTATCTGGAGGCTGGTGATGTCTCACGGAATTTACAAATTTCCTATTCAACCTGTTTAACCTTTGCTTGTGAGTCAATCCCTCCATACCAGGGATCATCTGTGTAGAATAAAATAATGTGGGTGCCGAAGAACTGAAACAAAAACAGCACTTGCTGGAGAAACTCAGCAGGTCTGGCAGCATCTATGGAGAGAAAGCAGAATTAACATTTCAAGGCCAGTTACCTTCCAGAATTCCGAGTGAATCTTCTCTGAACTGCCCCCAGTGAAATGGTATCTTTCCTTAAGGGGACCAAAACACTATCAGCACTTCGGGTGTGGTCTCACCAGCATCTTGTACAGTTGCCATAAAATTTCCCCACTCTTATACTGCAAACCCCTTGAAATAAAGTCCAACATTCCATTGGCCTTCTTGATTACCTGCTGCACATTTTGCCAGCTTTGTGTTTCATGCACAATTACCTCCAAATCCCTTTGTGTTGCAACTTTCTTTTTTCAATTTAAATAATACTGCTGTTTTGTTCTCCCTTCCAAAATGAATAATTTAATTGTCCCACTTATTCGATTTGCTAACTTTTTGTCCACTTAATCTATCAGTATCTCTCTATAAACTGTTGGTATCCCTCTTGCAACTTGCTTTTCCACCAGTTGTCATCTGCAAATTTTGGCTGCAATAAATTTACTTCCTATCTCCAGGTCATTAACATATAATGCAAACAGTTGTGGTCCCAGCACTGTCCCTGTAGAATCCCACGGTTACAGGTTGCCGACCTGAAAAGAACCTATTACTCCTACTTACCATCTCCTACCCACCAGCCAATTCTCTTTCCATGTTAAGATACCCAACACCATGGGTTCATATCTTATGACTTGACAACACATCTCCTGGTACCCCTCTACTGTGGCTGAGACTTCCTTAAATACTAAGTAACTAGTCAGACACTGCTTGATTAAATTATGCTTTTCCAAATGTGCTACTATTACTACCTTAATTGATTCCAATATTTTTACAACAATAGATGTTAGTCTAATCTGCCTATCGCTATCTGATTTTTGTCCCCCCCTCCCCACCTTTTTTGAATAGTGTCACATTGGCAGTTTTCCAGTCCACCAGTATTTCTCCAGAATCCAAGGATTTTTGGAAAATTACAACCAATACATTTGCTATCTCTGTAGCTACGACCTTTGGGTTCCTTGGATGCAAGACATCAAGGCTAGGGAACTTATCTGCCTTTAGCACCATTAGTTTGTTTCAATGGTGATGATACTTGATTCTTCCCCTGTATTCTTTAATATTAATAAGATGTTTATAGTATCTTCCACAATAAGGACTGGCACGAAATGTCAGTATAACTCTCTTGCCATTTTCTTTGTTCCCCATAACTATCTCTTCAGAGTCATTTTCTGAGGGATCTCTGTTCACTTTGCTAACTCTCATCCTTCATTATATATGTAAGGAAGCTCTTATTGTCAGTTTTTATATTCCTTGCTTGTTTTCCCATATTTATTTTCTCATTATCTTTTTTACTCCCCTTTGCTAGATTCTGAATTTATCCCAGTCTTCAGGGCTGTCACTGACCTTTCTCTTTCAACTTAACACTCTCCTTAATTTCTGTGGTTAGCCATGGTTGGTTTTTCCTATTTTTCCTCCTTCCTGGGATATATTTTGCTGAGTCTTGAATTACCTCCTTAAATGTCCGCCACTACTTTCTTGTTTTCTTTTTGCTAATCTGCCTGCCAGTCCGCTGTAGCTAACTCTGTCCGCATTTCATTGTTAATTCCCCTTATTTAAATTAAGGATGACAGTAGGGTTCACAGCCACAAGATTTTTGGAACAGGCTTGAGAGAGATTTGCTCAGGGAAGCTGCTATACATTTGTAATGGCAGGGTAACTAGTTGTTTAAAATCAACCTGTCCAGAGATGTTATTACCTACATCTGGAGTAGGTGCGGTTTGAACCTGGGCCTCCTGGTCCAGAGGTTAGCACACCAACACTGGACTAGAAGAGCCCTGGTCTTGCATTGTTTATATAGACGTGAAATTATATCCAGCTGTGCACAATGTAAATTCTAGGAAATCTGCATTCTCACCCATTATTACTTCAATACTTTCAGCCGTAGGATCTTACCTGTCGAGAATAGGAAATATGGATAAGTGATTGTCCTAGATTTTCTATTTCATCATCTTTAGGCTTCAGAAAAATGTTAATTTTCCGCTCCTTTAAAGTTATTGCATGTGGTTTCTCAGCTGAATGTTGAGTAAGTATTCAAGTTCAGATGGAAGGCGTTGGCCTGGGAGGTGAAGGTCTAGTGCTATTATCACTGGACTGTTGATCCAGAGACTCTGGTAATGTTCTAGGGACCTGGGTTTGAATCCTGCCATGACAGATAGCGGAATCTTTACCTGGTCTGGCCTACATATGATTCCAGAACAACTGTGGTTGACTTTGAGATGACCAATAAATGTTGGGCTAGTCAACCTAACCACCTAGTCAGTGACAACAAGGTGCAGAGCTGGATGAACGCAGCAGGCCAAGCAGCATCATAGGAGCAGGAGGGCTGGCGTTTCAGGCCTAGACCCTTCTTCAGAAATGGGGGAGGGGAAGGGGGTTCTGAAATACATAGGGAGAGAGGGGGAGGCAGATAGAGGAGAAGATAGGTGGAGTGGAAACAGACAGGTCAAAGAGGCGGGGATGGAGCCAGTAAAGGTGAGTGTAGCTGGGGAGGTAGGGAGGAGATAGGTCAGTCCAGGGAGGACGGACAGGTCAAAAGGGCGGGATGAGGTTAGTAGATAGGAAATGGGGGTGTGGCTTGAGGTGGGAGGAGGGGATAGGTGGGAGGAAGAACAGGTTAGGGAGGCAGGGACGAGCTGGGCTGGTTTTGGGATGCGGTAGGGGGAGGAGAGATTTTGAAGCTTGTGAAATCCACATTGATACCATTGGGCTGCAGCGTTCCCAAGCGGAATGAGTTGCTGTTCCTGCAACCTTCGGGTGGCATCGTTGTGGCACTGCAGGAGGCCCAGGATGGACATGTCGTCTGAGGAATGGGAGGGGGAGTTGAAATGGTTTGCGACTGGGAGGGGCAGTTGTTTATTGCGAACCGAGCGTAGGTGTTCTGCAAAGCGGTCCCCAAGCCTCCGCTTGGTTTCCCTGATGGAGGGGAGGCCACAACGGGTATAGCGGATGCAGTATACCACATTAGCAGATGTGCAGGTGAACATCTGCTTGATGTGGAAAGTCTTCTTGGAGCCTGGGATGGGGGTGAGGGAGGAGGTGTAGGGGCAGGTGTAGCACTTCCTGCGGTTGCAGGGAAAAGTGCCGGGTGTGGTGGGGCTGGAGGGGAGTGTGGAGCGGACAAGGGAGTCACGGAGAGAGTGGTCCCTGTGACGCTTTTATCCTGTGAATGAATTTTTAAAAACAAAGCTGTCTGTACTTGATTCCTTAATGTCGACGCTGGTATCTTACAGTGTGATTTTAAAACTATATATTGATATAGGGTGCAGGGCTGGATGAACACAGCAGGCCAAGCAGCATCATAGGAGCAACCACCTAGAAACCGATATTCATTTCAAGCCCACCGACTCCCACAGCTACCTAGAATACTCCTCCTCCCACCCACCTTCCTGCAAAAA
>NW_025969779.1:2360-13820 GCF_021869965.1 Rhincodon typus | reverse complement strand
ATTCTAAATGGTCCGAAGATGTGCAGTTCCATTCTACAACTGTTCTACCCCAGCTGGCTTACCAAGTTAAAGTTGGATTGCTCTACATTGTGTGACTGACACTTTTTACGGCGAAAAACATAACCCAAGGGGCACAATAATTCCCATCACTTCAGTCTGAATACAATTGAACAGGATGAACATGGAAAATTTCAATTCTAACTATAACAGTATTTTTATACTAATAAATAATGACCAGTTTTTTTTTTTGGCAGTTTTCAAATAAGTGCATTAGAAATTTAAAAATATTTTATGCAGGAGCTGTGACGTATAAGCCATTTTTTGCTAATTTAGCTCCCTCGCTGCACCTCTGATACATTGGCAGATTGGGAGATGAGTGAAAACCTGGATTTTGGCAAGGTTAAACTAGAATATATTGCATCTTCTAAGCAAACATCAGCGCCCGGTATGTATGCTCATAGTACATAAGTTGGTGGTAAAGTTAAAATGGGCACTGTAAAGAAATGAATAACATAATTAATTTAATTTATTAGAACTAAATAAGGATGGCAGGGCAAGTGATGTATCGAAGTTGCAGTATGTGAGAGTTTCTGGATGCCATTATGATCTAGGGCGAGCATGTTTACAGTAAGTGTTTGAGGTTGAGCTGGAGGCTAAGCTACAGACACTGAAACATCAGGGAAGGGGAAAAGTTATCTTTTAGTTTTTGTACTCTGATTTGATCTGAAGTGTTATGACTATCTCAGAAGATTCTGTGGTCACTGATCAGGGTCAGGAAGATGTAGATAAGCGGGGGGAGGGGTTGCGGGCTCACTGGCTCATGGGCAGGAGTATAGGATTGTCAGATTCTGCAGTTGCTCAATAGTTTGAGGTTCTCGGCCTGTTTAGTTGAGAGCAGGGTCAGAGGGTGGATGAGCAAACTGACTATGGCACTGTGATACAGAGAGCCATTCAAATGGGTGGAACAACAAGGAATGTATGTTAAGGAGGATTTGACCCCATTCTCTGCAGCAAAAAGTAAGAGTCTAGACAACTCTGGCTGCCCAGTGTCATGGTATGAGACATCTGCTCAGGGCTGGAAAGTAACTTGCAGTGGAGGGGGAGGATACAGTGATAATGGTCCATGTAGGTACCAACAACATAGGAAGAGCTAGGAAAGAGCTTCTGTTAAGAGAGTATGAGGGGCTAGACACTAAATGAAGAAGAACCTCCAATGATTATTACCTGAGCCATGTGCAAATTGATACAAGGTACAATAAAATTAGAAGTGAATGTATGGCTTAGAGACTGATGTGAGGAGTGGTTCTGGTCTGTGGACCACTGGCACCAACACTGGAGAAAGTGGGGCTGTACCTGTGGAATAGTCTACACCTAAGCCATGTGGAGTTCTTATGAACCCCATAACTAGCAAAGTACAGGAGAGTTTTAAACAATCCCTGCCCCCACTATTAAATGTGCAAAGGTGTGATTTATCAAAGCGTAGAGACATGGTAAGAGAGGAAAATAGTAATATGGGAAATGAGGGTCCGAATGGCAGGAAGGGGCAGACAAAAGAAAACCCAGGAATACTAACAAGACTGGATGTTACAAAGCTTAAGGGCTGTATATCTGAATTCATAGCAAAGTTTTAAAAAAAGTGCCCATTGAAGTAAATAAATACTATCTATCATTTACAGATCTTAACAAAGGCACAGCTGTAGGATGCAGAGGTTTGGGTCCTGAATGTTGAGGTATCTATGACCTTTTAAAGAACAGGATGCTAGGTAAAGGAGGAGGAGGAGTAACACTGTTAATCAAGGATGGCATTTTGTACAACAGTTAGAGATGACATTGATTCAAGCAATCAGTATGTAAAAGCAGTTTAGTTGGAGATGAGGAATAGGGGAAAGAAGCCACTAGTCGATGGTCTACAGGTCCTCCTAACATTAACGACAAAGAGGGACAGAGTCTCCAAGAAGAAATGTTGGGTGCTTGTTAAATGTGCGGGCTAGGTGGTTTGGCCATGCTAAATTGCCCATAGTGTCCAGGGATGTGCAGGCTAGGTGGATTAGCCATGGGAAATGCAGGGTTACAGGGATTGAGTAGGGGGTTGGATCTGGGCGGGATGCTCTTTGGAGGGTCAGTGTGGACTCGATGGGTAGAATGGCCTGCTTCCACACTGTAGGGATTCTATGACTGTGATAAAGGGGACAGTAGTAATCATGGGTGACTTTAATCTACATGTAAGCTAGAAAAATCAAACTGGCAGTAGTCACCTGAATGAGTTCATTGAATGCTTTTGAGAGTTTCTTAAAGCAAGTAATGTTCGACTTAGCATTGTGTAATGCAATGGGATGAATTAATGATCTGAGTGAAGGCACCTCCTAAGGTAGGAGTGACCACAATTTAATTCAATTTTACATCCATTTTGGAGGAGAGAAGTGGGTTTAGAACTAGTATTTTAAATTTTGAATAATGGCAACCATGTGGGTATGAAAACTGAGCTGGCTGAAGTGAACTTGCATACCAAAGTAAGGGCTCGATTCAGTGGCAGACATTTAAGAGTATATTTCAAATTACTCAGAATAAATATGTTCCTACGACAAAGAAAAGTCCTAAAGGGAAGACCCACCATCCATGGTTAGCTAAAGAATCTAAGGAGAGCATCAACTTGAAAAATCCTGCAACTGCACACAAGTGAGTGGCAGTTCAGATGATTGGTCAGAATATAAATAACAACAGCGAATGACTGAGAGGTTAATCAGGAGAAAGAAATTAGTATAAGAGGACGACAGCTAAGCGTACAAGAACAGCAAGAGTTTCACAGGTTTTTAAAAAGGAAAAGAGCAAGTAAAGTGCAAGGTGATCTTCTAGAATGAGAATGTGGAAGTCACAATAGATAATAAGGAAATGGCAGATGAAATGAACAGCTATTTTGTTTGTCTTCACTGTAAAGAATGCAAAATCATTCCAGTAATAAGTGTAAATCCGGAGGAGGAAGAGAAAGATTAACTTGGTGAAATTACGAATGTGACAGAAGCAGTACTAGCAAACTGACAGAATCGTGGGCTGACGGATCTCCAGATCCAGGATGGGCATCATCCTAGGGTTTTAAACAAGGTGGCTAATGAGATAGGAGATTCATTGATATTAATTTTCCAAAATTCAGGAAAGATTCCGCCAGATTGAAAAGTAGCAAATGCAACATAATGCGGCTATTCAAGACTGGAGGGAGGCAGAAACAGGAAACCATAGACTAGTTAGTTTGAAGTAGTCTGTCATAGGGAAATTGTTAGAATCAATCGCTAAAGAGATTATAGCTTCACACTTAAAAAGGAAGCTCAAGGTAATTGAGAATGTCAGTATGGCTTTGTCAAAGGGAAATCATGTCAAACAATGTATTGGAGCACTTTGAAGGGGAGCACACACTGGATAAAAGGGAGCCTGTCGATGTACTGTACATGGATTTCCTGAAGACATTTGATAGGGCACTGCAACAAAGGTTATTTTGGAAAATTTTAAGGCTCGTGGTGTATGGGGTAAGATATCAGTTTATAGAAGATTGGCTGGCTGTTTTATTTCTTCTTAAAAAAAAAAAAAAAAAAGTATGCATAAATTTGTGCAGGGATCTGTGTTGGGGCCTTAACATTTTACAATTTACATCAATGACTTGGATGAGGGGAGGAAAGCATCACAGCTAAATTTGCAGGTGGCATTAAGGTAGGGAGGAATGTACGTTGTGAAGATATGAGGAGGTTGCAGACAGATTTTGATTTGGTTTATTATTGTCACATTAACCTAGGTACAGGGAAAAGTTTTTTGTTTTGCGTGCAGTACAAGCAGATCATACCATACAAAGATCATAGAACGATAGAACAGAGTGAGGAATACAAAGTTTCAGCTGCAAAGAAGGTGCACAAAAATCAAGATCAGCATTAGGTTTGAAATATGAGAGGTCTGTTCAGAAGCCTAACAGTAGCAGGGAAGATGCTGTTCTTGAACCTGTTGCTACATGTTTAAGCTTTTGTATCTTCTGCCTGACGGAAGAAGTTCAAAGAGATGGGGTGGGAGTGGTCTTTGATTATGTTGGCTGCCTTTTGAGGTAGCGAGAAGTATAGACATAGTTAACGGATGTAAGATTGGCTTGTGTGGTGGACTGGGCTGGGCATAAATCAAGTTGATTTATGAGGCCTAGAGCATTAAAGTAAGGATGTTAATGCTTCGGTCATGCAGGGCATTGGTGAGACCACCTCCCTGTGTGCAATTCTAGTCTCCTTTGTTTAAGGAAGGATGTAACTATGTTGGTGGTTCGGAGGAAATTCACTGGCTTGATACCTTGAATGAGCGGGTTGCCTGCTCAGAAAAGGTTGGACAGACCGGCCTTGTTTCCACTAGCATTTCGAAAAGTGACTTGATTGAAGTATATAAGATCCTGAATGGTCATGACATGAACGTGGAATGGATGTTTCCTCTTGTGGGCGAGTCTAGAACTTGGGGAACTATTTCAAAATTAGGGGCTGCCTTCTAGATTTTTATTTTTCTGTCTGGTGGATTGTGTGACTTCAGAACACTCTCTGCCTCAAGGCCATTGAGATGGGATCTTAAATATTTTTAAGGCGATACATAGATTCATGTCAGGCAAGAGAATCAAATGTTATTGGGGTAGATGGGAATGTGGAACTCAAAATACAAACAGACCAGCATTGATCTTATTGAATGGTAGAGTAGGCTGAAGGTGCCACATGGTCTCCATCTCCTATTTTGTCTGTCCATATATCAAGAACTTGCATGCATGTTGTTTGTGCTGTACTGATGTCACATGTATGATGTATATGCATCTCTTTCCCCATTCTTCAACAGGATAGGGAAATAAAATCAGTGAGATCTAACCTTTTTTTTAAGGGAAGTATTAGTCATGGAGTCATACAGCACGGAAACAGACCCTTCAGTCCAACTCTTGCTCTGACCAGACATCCCAATCTGACTTGGAGAGAAAAATAGAAATTGCTGGAAAAGCTCAGCAGGTCTGGCAGCAAGTGTGGAGAGAAATCAGAGTTAATGTTTAGGGTCGAGTGACCCTTCCTCTAAACTGATGGTAACGAGGAAAATGTCCATTTAAATGCTTAAGTCTAAGTGCTTTGATTGTCAGAGATCAAAGGAAGGCTTGCATTGTTTTACGGACAAGGGGCAAATATTTATGCTTGGAGGCAACTGCAACAGCATCTGCGTTTGCAATGAGTAGAATCCAAGTCTTCCAAAGTCCCAGCAGGGTGGTCATAGGTATTGAGTTGTAAACAGTTGTGCTGTGAATCGTCACTGGAAATAGGACAGAGGAAACTACTTTGAAATTAGTTTACAAACTTCCCAAAATAATAATGATCAAAGATGGACAGCAGAAGCTTTGTGTGGTCAAGAGAGAGAAAAGGCTCCTTGATCTTGTGTGCTGGATTTGGGATGGAGGCCATCTCTAGTAATGAGATGCATCCTGCAGCCTTTTACAGATACTGAGAGAAGCCCAGGTGTGAGAATTATTGAAACAAACTTTACTGCTAGTGGTGAATTTAAAGAAGCATTCAAAGGCACTTTCCTGAGCTTGGTGATAGTCATTTGAAGTTCTACCCAGTGGGGATACAAGAACCCATTGAAAACTGGGGGCAGCTGTGGGCTACTGGTTAGGAGGACTGTAATCCTGTGGAGAGTGTGATGGGTGATGAGAATGATAGGAGAATGTTCTTCTCAGTAATTTAAAATAAAAGTAGCCTACAAAAAGAAATTAGTCTTTAGTTCAATAGTGCTTTTGGTGATTTACTACAGGAAACTTTTTTGAAGCATGCAGTCTTGAAGTGTCAATCGTTCAGGAGTTAATAAGAAGTTTAAATCTGTTTTTAAACATTTTTCAGTCTCTACTGAAATTGTAACACCACGTAGTCTCCAATAATTCTAATTATCCCCTACATTATGGTGGTTGGAACCGCAACTGTAAACAATTCAAATTGTCCTTTTTTTCATATATTGCAAAAAAAACTAAAGCTTAAGGGAATCTGGCCAATCACAAAAGTGGTTTCCATGAATTGTTTTATAGGATAGTTTGATCATATCTTTTAGGCTTTTTTAAAAACTTAATGCTGTTCAAAGTGAAGCTGTTTTTATTCATTTATGTAGACTTTTTTGAGTCCAGTCTTTTTCTACTAATTGATGTGGAATGCGAGACGGTAAAGTAGTTGAGTGGTGATCCAACAAGTTTGCTTTAAATTGACCATTTTGTTTTCAAAATAGGGAATTGAGCAAAACAATATTGCAAGTTTCCAAGTATCACTTCCATTTTATTTATGTAAGTCTTCGTGTGAAAGATTCTACTTATTTGAATTGGAGTACAATAAGAGGGATGTTTTTAGTTCATTTGGTTAGATGGTTAGCAAGTGATTCAGGTTAATACCAATGGTGCAGGTTCAGCTGAGGTAGACTTGGGACCTACTTCATTGTCATAAACTGGAGTGTGGAAGATGATAGAAAACCACCACTTGCAAAACTAAGAAGAATAAAATTCTGATGTGCATCAGACCACGAGTCAAGGACTTGCCTTTAGATAGCACAAGGTATGATGAAACTCTGGTTCATTTATCAATTATGCAAGCATGTGAAATAGGTGCAGAAACAGACCAGTCAGCCCTTGAACCTGCCTTTCCATTCGATAACCCGTTTATGGCTGATCTGTATGTGTTTCAAAATCCAATTTCCGTCTCTTTCTGATAGCCCTCTGTTTTCCCTGCCGAACAAGATGGATCGAAGTCTGTTTTTAAAAATATTCGGCGACCCCACCTCCACCGACTTTGGAATGCTATTTCAGAAGGCTCTCAACCCTCTAAGAGAAAAGAAATTCTCCCAACCTTTGTTCTAACAGGATGACCACTATTTTTAAAGCAGTTTCTTCCTCTACTGTGGAAACAAGCCCAGCATGTCTCTCCTATCCTCCTGAGCCAATCTGCTCACACTAGGTATCAAACTAGTAAACTGCTTCTGAATGGCCTTTCAATGCTTTCATCTTTCCTCCAATAAGGAGACCAGAACTGCATATAGTATTAAAGATATGCTCTGACCAATGCTCTGCGTAGCTGAAGCATGACTTCCTTTTTTATATTCAATTCCTCTCGTAATAAAGAATTGCATCCCATTAGCCTTTTTTCATTACATGATGTACCTGCATACTAGCTTTTTGTGACTCATCAAGCAGAACACCTAAATCCCTTTGCAATTCAGAATTCTGCAATTGTTTTCCATTTAAGTAATACTCTGCTTTGTATTCCTCCTGCTGAAGTGAACAACTTCACATTTTCCCAAATTATTCTCCCATCTGCAAGATTTTTACCTACTCACTCAACCTATCGATATCAACCTACAACTTCTTTGTCATCGTCACAACATAAGTTCCTACCTACAAATTTATCTACCATTCCTTGGCTCCCCTCAAATAAGGCGTTGATGTAACTGTTAAAAGTTGAGGCTCTGGTACAGACCCTTGCAGGACTTCACTCATCACATCCTCCCAATCAGACCAAGACCCATTTCTGTGTGCTCTTTTTTTTTAATTTGCCAACCAGCCAATCTTCTATCTATGCTGATGTTGTCTCCACACCATGACCTTTTGTGTTCTACGTGACCTTCAATGTGGCATCTTTATCAAATGTCTTCAGGAAATCCAAATAGAATCAGTCCTCAGACTCCCTTTTGATCCACAGCACGTGTTACTAATTCAAACACCACCAATAATTTGTCTAAACATGATTTTTCCTTTGATTAAACTGCTGACTCTTCCCAAACTCTTGAGTTTTGTTTTCTAAGCGTGTAGCAATAATCTCTTTATTTCAGTGATCATAAAGTGCAAGCATTCCAGTTGCTAAATGGGTAAAGACCAAACAACAGTATTCGAACACTCAAGGTTGATTAGAATTTAAGGAGGCTGATTTAAAGGTTGGCAAGAAACTAAACAATAAAATGAACAGATTAACACCAAGATGCCATCAAGTGAGATTTGTCATAGACTGATGTGATTGAGGCACAGAATTTCAGAGTGGAAAGATTGTATAGAATGGATTGGAGAAAGCTGTGGAAATGCACTGTGCTGAGGTGATGGAGGTGATTTTTAAATGAGCACAGGGATATAGCAGCTAGTGGAAGTTTGAGGGCATTCAATCATTGTGGATGTAAGGACGGGATGTAAGCAACAGCGTTTTGGAAGAGTTGGACACTTTGAATAGGAGCCTGGTAAAGAGGGACATTTTGGGGTAATGGCGTTGAGATCATTTTTGGTTGAGGATTGCAGTATTTTTGGCAGGATGTGTTACAAGTGGATGCATGTGGTATTGGTAATGGTTAGGAGATGAGATTTGAAGCTTGGATTTATTGTGACAAACTAACATTTTTCATTCATATTAGTCATTTTCAATTAAAATTCTGTTTTGTTTTTCTGATAACTAATGGTTTATCCTGCACAGTCAGGGCAATTGTACACTTAGATTACCATTCGAAGCTGGCAACTGATGAGTTTAGTGATGTCTTGATACTTTAATCAGACCAAATGTGCGATCGTGTTTCTTCTAAGGTTACAATAATTCCATCGAAAGACCTACTTTTGATTAGAAGGAAAAAAGTATTTTTGTACATAATTTCTCCCCATAGTCTTCAAGATCTTTTTACTATTGGGATAAAATGCTAAATGGAGGCAAGCCACTGTTAGAAATGGGAAGAAAAAGGTAATGATTCCACTTCAGTTGTTGGTAAGAAGTGCTGAGTAGGTGCCTTCGAAGTGGCATTTGCAGATCACTTCTGAAATACATTACCCACTTCTCCCTTGGAAGTGTAGGGTGATTTTTTGTGATGCTTGTGGCCCATAGGAAAAATAATTGGAGGTTTTTTTAATAACTAGCACTTGTATTTCTAAATGTTTCTTGGCCCTTTTGAATATTGCTGATTTTTTTTTTTAAATAGCTAAAGCATTTCCAATTTATTGGAGAGCCACATCTTTTATACCAAAGTGCATGCTTCTGTTGTGCCTAGTAATTTCTAACTTGAAAAGCTGGATAGCGAATGAGTCAGAGAGCAGCCATTGATTACGTCAAAATCTGCTTTGCCATTCAACTATTATTATAGTCCATTTCCTTCATTGCAAAGTCACTTGTTGCATTCAAAGCAACTACACAGTGCATAGCAAGAAAATCTAGAAGTCTCCATTGTACCACACCAGCAACGAGAGAGTGCACATGGTGTTGAATCCCAGCATTCACCCTGTAAGTACAGAATCTTTCATTGACAGGTTTTAAATTCTTGGAAAAATATGTTCTACTCTGCTGTTGTCTGTAAAGTTGACATCTCTGACCTTTTTTGATCAGAGCTTCTACATATTCCATAATTTGATCAAAGTAATTTACTTTGGGTTATTTAGAGATACATCAAAGTTAGTTTCACATTCTACCAAACAAAACATGATTTTCTCTCAGAATTTCTGTTGGCAATTATTAGTTTGAATTGTAATTGTCAGGTCATTCCAATACTGTCAAGAGAATTGCTGTTATTTCGACTAAACTTACTGGTTACTGGTTACTGTTCACTTCCTTGCTGTCTCTGTGATTTCTATTTTAAAAGACTCGTACCTGATGTGAATGAACAGTTTTTTTAAAGACTTCATCATTACTTGACTTATTTCTCTAATTTTTCTATTGTCTCTCGATTAAATACTTTAATTTTAGGTTTTAAAAAAAAGAAGCGCATGAGTAGTTTTTTTAAAAAAAGACAAAGATCTGTAAGCTTGTGCTGTCTGGACTGTGTGTTAAACTTGTTGACTGAGGTATTTAATACTTAGTTTATACATCTGGGATCTGCATCGGATTTCAAATTTTACATCAGATTTTAAATTTCGCAGTGTTAAATAGCCAAACCTTGACTGATTTCTTTTTCGATTAAATAGTTTATATTTGTTTGTAATTCTTAGTTTTGTGTGGATACAAAAACAAAATCTAAACCATAGTGTCTGCTTATAGGGTGCTATAAACTTTATATTTTAATCCTGAATCACTTAGTGATTGCATAGCTTTGAGCATGAATGCATTTTGTGCATTTGTCACGTCAGTTGCTTAAAGTAACATTATTACACTTTTCTGCCGATGCTGTACTGGCATTGATGTCCAATCCATAGTGGCTCGTAGCCCTGTGTCACTTGTTGTATAATCCTTTATTTAATATATTGGGTGTTCAGTTGATAAGACCCTCCCCTCCTGAGTCAGAAGGCGGTTGGTTCAAGTTTTGCTCCAGAAACTCCTTCCTTAGAGCTGTGAGTGTATCTACACCACAGAGACTGCAGAGAATTTTTTTAAAATGGCAAACTGAGATTCAAAGTAGTTGCATCTGAACTGATGAAGTAATTGATTTTATTTTAGGACAGCTAGCTTTTAAACATACGAAAGCTACAGAATATTTTCATTTTAGAGTACTTCATTTTAACTGCATATCTGTCGTCGCTTTTTATTCATTTGCGAGATGTGTGTCACTGGCTGGGCCAGCATTTTATGGCCCATCCCTAGTTACCCTTGAACATGATGGTGAATTAAAGTACAATGTTCCTGGTATTTGCATAAAATGCTTGTGTTGTAGAGGCTTTGAATTGCTATACACATTACTTCTAAAAGATATGTGCAAAGAGTTACATTAGCTAGAGAAATGCTCGTTCTTTTTTTTTTGGGTGGGCTTTTTTTTTCCCCCTAGCTTCTTTCTTGTATTTAAAGTTTCCAAAAGTATGTGTCTCTTCTCTAAGGCAAATGGATTAGCATAGCTGTTCAACAATTAGAGAATACTTGGAATGTCCTTAAGTTCTCATGTTGTCTCATGAAGTGGAAAAAAAAATGCTGTTGGACTTCTGGATCAAGATTATTTGCCTAAATTTATTTGCAAATTGAACTGTATACAGAAAGATCAGCAATATGGTGATTTAAAATACAATAACCAGGGGTTCAGCAATGTCACTTTTTTTTTTCTGGAATTTTCTTTTGGGGTGAGGTTGATAGCTGATACTTCTGCAGTTAACACATGAAAGTTTGAGACCCCATTGATGTAGGGAACAGATGTATAACATTTTCTCTTCTTTTTTTTAAAATATATTTCTAGCACAGCACTTTGAAAATGGACATAGAAGACTGCAATGGTCGTGGTTATATTTCAGGTAAGAGGTGTACTTTTGGCATAGAATAATAGAATGGTTGCAACGCAGAAGGAAGCTGTTCAATCCATTGTGTTTGTGCCAGCTCTCAATTGCTTTTTGAACCTGTCTTGAACATCCTGCCAAATGGTGCAGTCCAGATCCTGTCCACTTGCTGTGTAATTTTTTTTAAAAAAGTGCCGTTCCACACGTTATTCCTACATTTTTTTGTTTCAGTCACCTTTTTAAATTGGTGTCCTGTGGTTCTCCCATTTCAAGGACCGCGATTTTCCCCC
>NW_025969779.1:1590-2260 GCF_021869965.1 Rhincodon typus | reverse complement strand
CCATACCACCCCACCAACCTCCGCATCCAGCATATCATCCTCCTGCCACTTATGATCCAACCCCCCCGACCAAAGATGTATTTCCCTCCCCACCCCTATCTGCCATTTGTAGGGATTGTTCACTTCGTGACTCCCTCATCCCCGCTCCACTCTCCCCACTAACCCCACCACCCCCGCACCTTTCCCTGCAACTGCAGGAAGTGCTACACCACCCCTCGCCTCCATCCAAGGCCCAAAGCAAACTTTCCATTATCGGACAGGAGTTCACCTGTATATCCTCCAACCTGGTCTACTGTATCTGTTGCTCTCTATGTGGCCTCCTCTACATTGGTGAGACCAAGCGCAGACTCCGACCATTTCGTGGAGCATCGGCGATTTTAATTGACGACACCTTCCAGTTGGCAGCCATCTTAACTCCCCCTTCCACTCTGGGTGAGATGCCCATCCTGGCCCTCCTCCAGTAACATAATGATGCCACATGCAAACTGGAGGAGCAACACCCCCTCCTATGTTCCACCTTGGGAGCCTACAGCTCAATTTTTGGTGAAGTCTACGTTCAGGCATGTAGTAAAATCTTAACCTGCCTCATTCCATGTCCAAACCACCCTTTCATCCCCACCTTCTTGACATGACACGACTTGTCCATCTTCCTCCCCCACCTATCCACCCC
>NW_025969779.1:0-1490 GCF_021869965.1 Rhincodon typus | reverse complement strand
TTCCCCCCTCCCCAGTTCTGAAGAAGGGTCCTGACCCAAAACGTCGACTGCCTGACCTGTGTTCCTCCAACTCCATACTGTGTTAGACTCTGACTCTGACTCTAGCATCAGCAGTTCTTGCTATCTCCTCTGGTTCTTAGTCCTGTGACAAATAGGAACAGTTTCTCTCTCTATCTACTCTTTCCAGATCCCTCATGATTTTGAATGGCTCTATCAAACTACTTTTTTTTTTAAAAAAGTTTCCTGGAAGAAGAACAGCCCCAAGCTTCCCCATCCCTGAAACATTCTCCTGAATTTTTTTCTGCACCCTATCTAATGCTTTCATGTCCACACTAAATTGTGGTGTCCAGAACACAACCTTGTACATTGGTTCAGCCTCAACCAGTGTTTTATATGCAGGTTTATTGTGGTATTCTTGTTTTGTATTGATGTCCTATTGATAAAACCCAGGATCTGTATGCCTTCTGAACGTTACCTACCACCCCCTGCCATCCTCCCTCCAACTAACAGCAGCACTCCTGGTCCCTCTGCTCCTTACAATGCTGTCCTTACTTCATATTGCCCCTCCTTGTTCCTCTACCAGCTTTTTAAAATTCTGAGATATGAGCTTTGCTGCCCTTCCCTTTTTGCTGTTTTGAAGGTGGCAGTGATATGATCCCAGCTGATGGCAATACTGGATAAGTCAGCTGTCAAAGTTAAATTTGCCTTGATACATCATAAATTTTATTCTTTTAGTTCAATTACTGTGGTGGTAAGTCATTGAACATATTCAGAAGGCTGCTAGTGGTTTTTGACCATGCTTAATGTAATAATTTCCATGTATTTTGTGCCCATTCATAGTTAGGGCATCGTCTTGGTCAGCTCCATACTCCCCTCTCATGCCAGCATTCACTGTCAAGACTTTTACATGAACAAGACTATTTGCTGAATGAATGAATGAATGAATGAATGAATTCTGTAGAATTGTATTCCTATTAAAAAATTATCTTTGTTATCAAGATCAAGAGGGAAGTAAAGGTTTTCTAGCATTTTGAAATTAAGAATTATCAAATGCTCATGACGTGTCTCAAAAAAAAACTAAGAATTTATCATAATTTTATAGCTTCATTTAAAAACAAGTCCAGAAGGAGCCTTCAAGTGGTTTTCTTATAAACAGCTTGCCTGTTAGTATATTATAAAGAAGTTCTCAGCTTTCATTAAAAATGTTCAATTTTCTCATTCTCCAATAGTCCCATTCTATAGACCAAGAAGGCTCCAAGTTGTGTGATCCTTTATACCGAGATAACAACTGATCTCAGGTGCTGTACTCTAATTGTGCCACTGGGCTAGTGAGGAAGAAGTTGCGCTAGGCTTTTGCCCTTAATTTGCACACAAGATCCCTACTATAAGAGGATGCAGGTAGATATTGGGACATGGCCAGTTGTGATGTCTTACCTAAATAACTTGCTAACACCTCCTGTCAAAACTAATATACAAATAATTAATGCGTG
>NW_025969778.1:4108-13821 GCF_021869965.1 Rhincodon typus | reverse complement strand
CTTTCCAATGCTTCCACATCCTTCCTATAATGCGGTGACCAGAACTGGACGCAATACTCCAAGTGCGGCTGCACCAGAGTTTTGTACAGCTGCAACATGACCTCATGGCTCCGAAACTCAATCCCTCTACCAATAAAACCTGACATACTGTACGCCTTCTTAACAACGCTATCAACCTGGGTGGCAACTTTCAGTGATCTATGCACATGGACACCGAGATCTTTCTGCTCATCCACACTACCAAGAATCTTACCATTAGCCCAGTACTCTGTATTCCTGTTACTCCTTCCAAAGTGAATCACCTCACACTTTTCCACATTAAACTCCATTTGCCACCTCTCAGCCCAGCTCTGCAGCTTATCTATGTCCCTCTGTAACCTGCAACATCCTTCCGCACTATCCACAACTCCACCGACTTTGGTGTCATCCGCAAATTTACTAACCCATCCTTCTACGCCCTCATCCAGGTCATTTATAAAAATGACAAACAGCAGTGGCCCCAAAACAGATCCTTGAGGTACACCCCTAGTAACTGAACTCCAGGATGAACATTTCCCATCAACCACCACCCTCTGTCGTCTTACAGCTAGCCAATTTCTGATCCAAACCGCTAAATCACCCTCAATCCCATGCCTCTGTATTTTCTGCAATAGCCTACCATGGGGAACCTTATCAAACGCTTTACTGAAGTCCAAATACACCACATCAACCGCTTTACCCTCATCCACCTGTTTGGTCACCTTCTCGAAGAACTCAATAAGGTTTGTGAGGCACGACCTACCCTTCTCAAAACCGTGTTGACTATCCCTAATCACATAGTGTTTTGTGCAGTCTCTGCATGGTATCTTGTAAACCACATTCATCCTGTCCGTGGTATCTATTGGGTCTTTAACTCTGGTCATTTGCTGTCTTAGTGTGGCTACTGGTTTGTGTGCTGTCATAATTCCTAGCAGTCTGAGTAGTCTGGCTGTCAGTTCTGAGGTTTTTTTTAATGTATGGTATGGTGGTTATTGTTTTGCGTTTGAAATGGGAAAACACTACGATTATTGGACAAACCAAACAGGACAGCCAGGGAATTCTTGGAGGATTGGCATTCATCTGCGGACTCCATCAACAAACACATTGAATTAGACCCGATATATCGACCATTACAATGTACAGCCGGAACCGGCACTTACCGGAAGCAGCAAAAACCAGACCATATAAATTCGAACCAGCACAAGACAACAGCGCTTCACTGGAGGCTCCACAGAACTCAGGATGTCACCTAGTAAGGGGACAAAACGCCTGCTATCAAACCTCCCAGCTCGGCGAACTACCAACATATACAACCAGCACCCGAGCTACAAATCTTCAGTCAAACCCTGAATATACAGGATGAAGTCCTGGTGAAAATTTAAATTTTTTTGTAACTTGTGATGCGTGCTTGATTGGAAACTGTAAATGGCATGTGAAAGTATGATTCAAAAAATATTTTAATAATACAAGATTCTATACTTCAGCAAAACTAGTGTCCTTTGTATAACATTATTTGGTCAGCTTTTCCAAATCTTCACCTTTGCTTCTGATGCCACTTTCAATCAATTTCAGGACATTAAGGATTAATGATAAATGTAAATGAAAAAAACAGATTTGTGCTTTCATATGCAGTTTATAGTTTGCTTCCATCATGAGTGTACACAAAGCTATTGAAGTTGCACAAGGTCTTTTTATACACAACAACTGGTTCTGAAGCAGGGTCACTAGACCTGAAATATTGACTCTGCTTTCTCTTGACAATTGTTGCTAGACCTGTTGAGTTTCTCTGGCTGTTTCTGTATTTGGTTCAGATTTCCAGCATCCATAGTTCTTTGTCTTTTGACTTTATATACATCCTGTATTTTATTGAAAGTACATAGCATGTTTGTCAACTACTGAAAAGATGATAAATTTAGACAGGTGATTGATCAATTGTTTATAAGTAGAATTCATGAGGGTGTATTTGTGTTGATTTGTGCATCTTTCCTTGTTGAATATCATGGACTGACCTTGTAAACAGGAGGAGATGAGAAATGCCCATGTTATGCCAAAGGATTCCAATGTGAAACAATGTCATCTCTTTAGTGACTGGCAAACCTGCTGTGTACATTCCTGCATTCTGCAGAATGGAGTGCTGTGTATGTAAAGTTCATTCTGGCTGTCATACTTTTTTTTTAAATGATGACTGTGATAAAAGACTTATTTAGCACTTGAAAGGTGCACTGATACAAAAATAGTCTTAATGTTGGGGGAGGGAAGTAAATCTTAAATATAGGAGAAAACCTCATTTGGAGTGAGTTACTAGCTATGAGTGAATTGACTAATTCAGATGATCACTTGAGCTTATAATTCTCCACCCAGACAGCTGTGGAAGGTCAATCATTGGACACGTTCATAATACAAATTGATAGGTTTCTTGTGACTAATGACATTACAGAATCTCATGATAGTATGTACATGTGGCATTCAGATGAAGATCAGCTACAATCTAGGTTAATGGTGGGGTAGGTTCAGTGGGCTGAGTGGCCTATTCTTGTTCCTGTTCTGAAATTTTGTCTGAATCATGACTTAAGTTTAAATTTATTTTCAACAGTTGTTCTGTTTAAGACAGAGGTGGATAGAATGAATGAGTACTTACTTGTGTCAATTGTACAGGTTTTCATATTTTAATATCATAGAGGACTACCTTCGTGGATGTTAGCAGTGAATAAATTTCGCTGATTTGAACGCTGATGCAATACAGTTAGTTTTAGGTCAATACTAAGTTCTAAAGGGTGAGAGCAGCCTGTCCTTTTGAACCATGAGTTTATTGTTACAGGAAATTTCTGTAATTTGATTTTAGAAATAATCTGAAAATTACATAAGGTAGTAGTGCTCCAAGGTACCATCTAACTGAATGACAGGATATGTGTCAACAGCCATGATTTCTCGCAGGAGATGACCAGTCTCTCCCAAAGTACCAGTGGAGAAGATGGCTAAGTTATTGATCTCATTTGCAGAGAGGAGAAACCACTCTATTTCCACCTCATTTACCCCTGCACCTAATATGTGTTATCAGCAGAGATCAATCTTCATAGTTACATTTCAGCTGTAATCTGGGCTCAAGAAGACGTGATTTGGAAAGTGGAATAAAAATAACAGAACAAGCCAAGTCTCAATGTAGCATGGGGAGTTGTGTGTAGAAGATATGAAAATAGAAATTGCAAATCTCTTGTATCTTCGTACAAAAGTATTTTGTTTGATGTTCTGAATGATATGAATGTGATCAGAAATCTGAATAAAGACAGAATAAAAACTAGTAAGAGGGGAAAATCCATGTTGGTGATTTAGAGAAATGATGTGATTTTTTACCATCTATTATTTCGTCACTCCTTTCTTCCTTTAAAATCTATTGTTGTTATAACAATACAAAATTTAATTAGATGCATTCAACATAATGTCTGTTGTCATGCACCCAGATAAACTATTTAATTTGTCTTACTATGCAGTAATAAATATCCCATCTTTTAAATCTGGTTTAACTCAACTATATTGCTGAAATGGCTGTACAGCCCTAGTACCTTTCTGCCTTTTCTAGGCAATGGCCTCTCTGTGCTGGAGAGGGATATGGTGATGGCTTCTAACATTCAGTTCCCATCAATATAGTGTTTAAGTCAGGGGAAAACATAAACCAAAATATATCTCCTTTTACATAGTTGCTTAAAATGACAACTGTAATGGCATTTCCCATGTGCTACTTTTGGTGGCAAAAATAATCAAATGGGTGTATCAATGGCATGATCATGCTGTATAGTACATTGTCAATCTCAGTATTGTGTTGATTTCTGGTCATCAAGATATAAACGTGTGAGTACAATGAGTAGCGACAAGACTGATCTTGAGTCTAGGAGGCTCAATGTATGAGACACCTAAGAAACTGACTGTTTAGCTTTGAAGATGATTTTCAAACAGTGAAAATTAGTTCTTTTGGAGTAAGTGAAGGCGACACAAGTTCTAACTATTAAAGTTAAAATAAGTGCTGCTGTCGAGAAGGGTCTCCATACTTCTGAGTGAGAAGATTTTAGGCTCAAACCCTAGTCCAGAGATTTCAACACAGTGATTCCAAACCCTAAGGTATCATACTAAGGGAATGTTCAGACATGCTAACTTTAGGATAAGATGTTAAACCAAAACCCTATTTCCTCCCCAAGTTGACATATGAACACTCATTGAGCTATTTACCGAGCAGTTAAGTTTCCCAGTACCTTTGATCTCTCATTGTCACAAGTTAATTGGTAATTTATCTCATTTATCAGATTTTGGTATTGTTTTCTGTCATTGCCTACATTACAATAGAGACTACATTTGAAAAGTACTTTTTTGGTTGTGAGGCACTTTTGCAAAGTTACTACTTAAATTAAACTTCTTGATTTGCATAAGGTGATCCACATTTGGAGTGGACTACTGGAACGAGGATTAAAAAAGTCTGGAACCAGTTAGGTGCTACAGCAGAGTGGTGTGTTTCAGTGACATTGGCTTGAATGTCTTTTCCAAACGACACCAATGACCTTTGTGATTGATGATGAACTGCAAATGATTGGAGAATTGGCTTCATTTAATACCATTCAGATTCCAGGTGGTAGTCATACTGCATTCACTGAGGATACTCTTGGTCAAAACATATCTACAATTATAACATCAAATCCACCTTCCTCCTTACCAATATATCACTTTTTCTTATCTAGATGAAGGTTGCTTAATTTCTCTTTTTGTGTTTGCTTAAACAGACCTGCGGAAGCAGGCTCGACAACTGGAGAATGAACTTGATTTGAAACTGGTATCCTTCAGTAAACTTTGCACAAGTTATAATGGTACCACGACAAGAGATGGACGACGCGACAGGTATAGGTACTACACAGCAATCTCTTTCTTTTAGTTTTGTTTTACTATACTTCCCTGAATTGTCAAGAAAATATTTGCTTTGTAAACAATTGGAGGTATTAATTCATTTTTTAAAGTTTAGTCATGATTTCATACTTAGAGTAAAGCTGAGAAAATTTTGACAAAGCTTTTGCCTTGCACTCAAGATGATTTGCAAGAATATCAATTCCAGAGGAAAACCAGCATTTCTACTACATGAGGAGTGTACTGATCAGTTGGCAAATGAACGCTGGATGGAGGCCTTGCCATGGTGAATACACCAGTTAATGCAGACTGACAGTTAACTGCTAGAATTTTAAAATTTTAAGCCATGCAGGTTGACTCTAGTTAGATCATTGCCCTAATTTATAAAGCAAAGAATGACTGCCACCTACTTTGAATTGAAATAGGTGCAATGCATGTAGATGTTCTTTCTGTCTGCAAAGAATGGGGTTTTATATTGATGTATGTACCTTCCAGAACATGCAAATGTGTGACACTAAACCTGACTGAAAATCCCAAATTGTGTGTTAGCATAATTCTTTGCACACTATTATTCAGCAACCGTTGTTCAATTGCAGAATTATATCAAATGTTAGACAGTGTTGTAAGCTCAAGCACGGGCTGGTTGGATGTGCATAGTACCTTGCTTCTTGTGATCAGCTGAAGGATATGCTGTTTGATACAATCCTCCAGTCGTTGGGAAGTATGATTTACATACTTGGCATTATGTGAGCACTGAAATTCATATTCCACGTTACTCATTTGTGAGATAGTTAGAATGTCCCTTTGGCTTGACAACCATATCTTTTTAGTGGTGAATGCCACATGTTCAAGTTGCATAGTAGCAGTGTGAAACAGCCAGCTGTGACTGTTGCTCAAACTTGAATAAAAAGCTTAACCTTTCAGGGTAATCAGGAGATAGACTGGGCACTTTCCAGGATTAAGCTATGGGGCCTTTCATATGTTAGCAAGAAATGATTCTGAAATAAAAACAGAAATTGCTGGAGAAACTCAGCAGGTCTGGTAGCATCTGTTTCGAGTCCTGTGATTCTTGATCAAAGTAAGAGGGAACTCACTGGTTGTTGTATTTCAAAAGTGAATTTGAACACATGATGGACCCCATTAAGTCATCTAAGGAAATTCTTAGACATAGATGCAGATTCAAATATAGCAAAGATATATGTAAGAAATATATAAGAGGATGTGATTCATGAAGCCACATTTTTGCAAAGATATTTGAGAGCTGGGCCTAGCGAGGATTTCACACAACACCGTTTCATTTGGGTAAACGTGCTGTTATTGAATCTGAACTGAACTGTGTGAGTTACTGAGTTCATAATTTCAGCTAATAACCCATTGATACCATGATAGCACGTACAGACTGCCATTATATAGCGCTGCTTTGCTGGTGATTGTGGCTTCCATGAGTGTTCTTTGCAGTGGACACTGCATTGCTGTCTATATGCCTGTGTGATCCTTGCAAGTTTGGAGGAATCCTTTTCCATGTAAGCAGGAAACTCACTTGTGACTGTAAACAAAAAGAGAAAGCAAAAATACATTCACTGTCTGTTTCAACCCATTAAGCATCCCTTTGCTGGTTCATTCTCCAGGCAGTATCCTCACCAGTTGACCTGTCTGGTTTAAAACTTAAATAAAGCCAGCAGGTAATTATCAATCAGCTGTTATAGGTGCGTTCTTCATGGCGATACCTGCTCCAATCAGAATCTATTATCATTCAGCACCTTTTGCTCATGTAGTTATAAATGTTGGCTTTCTCCTTGTATTGGTATTTTCTCAAATTGTCCTGACGAGTGCAAGATGAAAAATTTTGACGAGTTTTTTTTTTTCAGCAATTCTCAGTTTCTATATGACCAAATAATTAACAATTGTGTTACGTCCATGTCTGGAACCTAGTTTTAAGGTTCTTGATTTCTATTGCTATAAATCATTGACTGAAATGTAGCATTTGGAAAATGATGCAGGAACATTGAAAGGTGTTCTCCCTTTTGTTCCCGTATATATTACATCCTACTTTAACAACTTGTTCTAGCTGCTGTGCACTTTTAAAATGTTCTCAGTTTTATGATAGTTTTTACAGTCACAATCTAGTCACAGATAAAGAATGGAAAAAATTGCTTCCTTTTTATTGATTTGACCTTTTTGGCTTAAGTTTACAACATGATGCTCAGGTTGGAGGTCTGTGAATACTTTTAATTTGCATTATCTCTCACTGCTATTTTGAGATGCATTCTATTGCATTTGTACATTATTCAATAATAGTGTTATTACCACACATTCTGTTTTTATGCACCAACTACTAGAACATATTAACAATATTTTAACAATTTATTCTTAAAAATAAAAACTTTTTTTGGTCAGTTGCTTTTTCTTCCCTCTGGAGTGGGAAGTATGGGTTATTTTCTTTGGCTTATTTCTTGATGTTAGAAAGAAGCGATCATAGTGACCTTACCACTGTCTGACTTGATACTTGGCATATTACATATAATGGTTTGAAATCTGGGTCCTTTCTAAACTTTGTCCAGCTAATCATTACATTAATGAACTAATCCATCTGGAAAGTATGCAAACTGGTTTTTTTTTAAAACAGCTCAGTGTTGCGTTTAAAGTTGCTGCTTTCACCACTTGGGTTAATCGATTATGTCTCCTCATCTTTGGCAAGAAGAATTTTATTGGGAAAAAGACTGCCAATGGTGTATTAACTTCAGGATCAAATGATCACTGATTGTAAAGCACAGATTGAATCAAATAAAGGAATGCTCTATCTTTCGATTCACTGTGACCCTTATCTGCTCTTATTAATGCTTCTGTCATTAGATTATATGCAATGTTCTTGCGTCCAGTACCTGCTGTATAAAATATTTTCTGTCACCTTGAGGTATACTTTCTGTAGTGTAAATGAAACTAGTTCAAAGTTTTAAATTAGGGATTACGTTGAGAAGTTGGGGAATGAGACGCTGCTATAAGAATTCATTAATGCATTTGACAATTAAAGTAACACTTGTGTAGTTTATTAGCAGTGCATACTGTTTGTTCAGTCAGCTCACTTATAATTAGGATGACTGATAAGTTATTGAAGTGCATTCTAGTTCATAGTACTGATCAGTGAATTTTAAAAGCAATCAAATGAAAGGAAGTTTACACTGGCTTACTAATTTCTGTGCCAAAAAAGTCCATTTTTTCGCCCAGTGTGCTGCAAGGTGGCTTGCCGTTCTGTAGATTTGATTGTCTCAATGTAGCATATTAACTTTTTATTTAGTAATCATTTTGATTCTAATCGTATAGCACAGTTTGAATCAGATAACTTGAAAATGTTTAGCAAGAGAATTCAAGGGAGTGAGCATCATCGGCAGGAGATTAGCCTCCAATGGTATAGTGTGAAACAATGTAAGCGCAATTTCATCCCTTAAGGAGAATAGAGTTAGAGATGGGATGGATTTTTGTAGAAGGTTTCTGATTTGGCTGACAACTTGTAATGTATCCTGATTTCAGTAAAATGTTATATTCCAAAACAGGAACCACTAAATTTTCTTAACTTGCAGTTTTTTTTTTCTCCTTTCCCATGCTCTTCTCTCCCAAAGGAGAGCTGAGGGGTTGTAATACAGGCATCACTATATCCTACAGAACCCTTCAGACTGTCATCACATCCTTACCCACATTTTTCTGCATGGACTAACCCTTTGACTCCCAGTTTGGAGGCCAGATATAGTATCACCTCCACCTCCACTCAAACCAGGAATCTTGCTGATCTCTGTAGCTTGGCACTGTCCTTGTCGGTGTACTTACTCAGCCGTTTCACTTATGTTTTACAATTTTTTTTTGTATTTTAAAATTGTTGGTTCGCAGTATTCCATTTTGAGTTCATTTTGAAAGGCTACGTAGTTCAATCTTTGGCCAAAAAAGGTGTCATTATACTGTTTTTACTGTGAATTTTCAGTGGCATGGTGATCAGGGTTTTCAGTTTTAAACCATGTCCAATTTAATAATGTCGTAATTTCTTATTTCACAGCCAAATCTGAATAAAGTAATCATTGTTTAGAAATTAACAGTGATGGTCAACACCTTGCAGGATTTAAAATTACAGCCTTTTTCAGTTGTGTGAAACATGTCAACATGCACATAACATTCAACTCCAATGTTTGAAAATCTGTGTCTCTTCATTAGTTGTAAAATCGGGGACTGTATTTTTGGATTACCTGGACATGCAGAGTAGCTTTTCCATTCCCTTGGCAATTCAGTTATGCCTTGATCCGATTTTTATTCTGCTGTCTTCAAATCTTTCTTGTCTGAAAGACACAGCTTGGCTTTATGTTTTAATTACAGTGCTGTAGAAGACCAATTATACTGATAAAGTTTCAAAAGTAATATTGTCAATTTGATTTTAAGTGAGAGCTTCAGGAATAGACATGTCTGTACATAGAACAGTACAGTGCAGGAACAGGCCCTTCAGCTCATCATGTCTGCTTGTATCACCTCCCGTGACAATGAATTCCAGGCACCTCTGTTTTCAAAAATAAAAACATACCTTGCACATCTTCTTTAAACTTTACCCCTCTCACCTTAAACCTATTTGGTATTTCCACCCTGGTGAAAAAAGACTCTGATGATCCATCCTATCCATACCTGTCATCACTTTATATACTTACCAGGTTGCTCCTCAACCACAGAGAGTAAGAACTGCCGATGCTGGAGTCAGAGCTAATACAGTGTAGAGCTGGATGAACACAGCAGGCCAGGCAGCATCAGAGGAGCAGGAAAGCTGACATTTCGGGTTT
>NW_025969778.1:0-4008 GCF_021869965.1 Rhincodon typus | reverse complement strand
TTTCTGAAGAAGGGTCTCGACCCGAAACGTCAGCTTTCCTACTCCTCTGATGACGCTTGGCCTGCTGTGTTCATCCAGCTCTACACCACGTTATCTCAAAATAATGGAAAATACGTTGTCGGAAAACTCATTCCTACAGTGCATATGTTGTTGCAAAGCATCATGCAATAATAAATATGAAAGTTACAAAACTGCAGGGCAAGCTTTGCAGCTGTTTCTTTTCCTAGGGCCTCTTTAGTGTTGAAACACTCAAAATCTAAACCCAGCTGTGACACTGAATTGTTGTACATCTCCAATGCCCTCAAGGTTCACCTTGTTATTTGTTGTATATGTGTTAAACCGAACACTGTCTTTCACCAATTATATTAGGCACTTGAGTCTAATTTAGGGCTCCAGGTGTTGTCACCATTATGTCTTTGCAAATTTGGGCATGATTGGATCGGTTTTGTGTCAACCACACCTTGAGACAGCACTGCTGTTATTGACCGAGATGGTTTTAAACAAGCAGTCATGCAAAGTTAAGATGATATAACTCTTCTCCATTCTCTGAATTTTGGAGTAGTAATCAATAAATAATAATTTATATTATGTAAAATAAGTACTGTATATTTAGGATAGAGCACTATTGGCTTTTGAATTTCTCCTTCGGTAACTTGTATCAATTTCTAGTTAATTTTAACCAGTTAATGTTTTTTAAACAAGGTCAACATTGTCCAGTTGAAGTGAGTTTCTTGAGTGATCAAAAGCAAGCAGAAATATTTTTGTTTGAAGATTTCTGAAGATGCAGAGCTGTGCACATTTTTGTTGCATACCTTTCTGCTTTACCAACCCCAATTCATCATCTAATATGCTCTGTCCTTAATTGACACCATGCATCGTTATCCATTATGAAGAATTCCACATCATTGATTATCTGTTGGTTTTATTTTGATTTTGAGCTCCTCGGTGTTTGTTGAAGTGTTGAGCTGAGACCAAAAGACTGGGAGCAAAATTTGGCCCATCAAGTCTGCCACATTTTCCTCTTTTCCCTGAGACCCTTGACTCCCTTCCTAATCAAGAACCTATGTATCTCTGTCTTAAATGCACTCAGTAAATTGGCCTCCACAGTCTTCTGTGACAATGAGTTCCACAGATTCAAACCCTGCCAGCTGAAGAAATTTCTCCTCCATCTCAGTTCTAAAGGATCATTCTGAGTCTGGAAAGAAAGATCAATAACCTTTTAAAATCCAAATATAAGCAAGAATTACAGAAAAAGAAGTACAATCTGTATAGCACCTTATCTCATCTCAGTAAAAAATGCTTTTAGGCAAATAACTTTTTTGTGTTTAACAATATCGTACAAACAATAATGAGATCAGTAGCCAGTTAATTAGAGTGACACAGTGGTTAGCACTGCCTCCTCACAATGCCAAGGACCTGGGTTCAATTCCAGTCTTGGGTGACTGTCTGTCTGTGTACAGTTTTCATGTTCTCCCTTTGTCTGCGTGGGTTTCCTTCAGGTGCTCAGTTTCCTCCCACAGTCCAAAGATGTGCAGGCTAGGTGGATTGGCCGTGCTAATTTGCCCCATAATGTCCATGAATGTGTAGGTTAGGTGGATTAGCCATGGTTAATGCAGAGTTGTGGGGATAGGGTGGGAGATTGCGTTTGGGTGAGATGCTTTTAGGAGAATCATACAATCCTTACAGTGCAGATAGAGGCTATTTGGGAGACTCGATGTGCCAAAAGATCTCTATCTGCACTGTAATGATTGTATGATTCTATTAACCTGTTTTTGTTGCTGAGAAATGCCCTGCACTTTGTATATTGTCGTGAGATATCATCCAGTAGGCAGATGAGTTTCAGCTTTGCAACTCTTCCTTGCAATATAGAACTTTGTGTATTGAAGTGTCAGCCTACTGTGCTGATGGTCTGGCATGGAACTTGAACCCATGGTTTCAACTTTTAAGGTAAGTGTGTTACTGAAGGGGGCAACCTCATCTTTCTTCGATTTTGAAAGGTTAGCTTTATTTCTTTCCCCTAATGCTGCCAGACTGACTAAGAGTTCACACATTTCTTTTTCTTTATTACAAATTCCCAGAATCCATAATATTTTGAATTTTGAGGATCCTTTGTAATTTGGATATTTGTTTGGTTGTCCTGTCACCCTCCCTTATTGGGAATTAACTTGAAACAGTTGTTGGACCTTGCATACTATGCTGTCTGCTGTTTGAATTAGTGAATCCTATTTCGCCCTGGTTTGCAGTGTCCAATATCAACTGACCATAAGTATCTATCACTGAGTAACCCAAGACTGAGTCCATGTGATTGCTTCATGATTTTAGCTTCCTGTACTCTACTAAATGGTGACTATCTTTTCCTCAGCCCTTTTTAGACATTAGTATAACTTCTAGTATTACAGGGGAATTCTGAGCCAAAGTGCTTAGGAGTCAAAAAGGCATATGATAAGCACTGGCATTATTCTGGTATAAATGATTCTCAATTTTTTATACATTTTTATCTCCAGCTCACAGGAGTAAATGACAAAATGGCAGAGTACACTTCATCCCCTGGTGTTACATCATTGAATGCAGCACTCATGCACACACTTCAAAGGCACAGGGACATTTTACAGGTAAAAACAATCTTCATTAAGTTACAGTCTGGGGTTACTGTGAAAGTACGTGTATTTCATTGTTGGAGCGGCTCAACATTTAGCACTGATGGGTATGTCTCGTTTTCTCCTCTACTTCTGTCGTATCATTGCGATGCTACAATGTTGAGCCCTCTGGATTCTTTTGTAACTATTCAGTGTAATTTCATGCATTAAACACACCTCTATGTTGTTTTAACCTCTAGTGCCATTTGGTTTAAAAATACTTGTGTGTGTTGTGTTGATCCTCGGTTTCCGCTGTGCTTGAATGTTTTCACTTTTTTGTTTGTTTCATGAAATATTCCATTAGTTTTTAATAGTTCATTTCATGATCCAGTTCTTGCATTTTGAGGTAAATTACAAATGCAGTATATATTTGGGAGTGGTGTAGATTCTGAATACATTTACCACAGCAATTTGAAATCAAGATGATGGAGGAAACTATTAATTTCCATCCAACTGTATTTTTGAATGACAGCTGATGTTGCATTTATGATGTAAAAAGATTAGCTCATTGCTATCTATAAATGAGGATAAATTGCATGACATGACGATTTAATAGAGCAGTCTGAACTTAATTGAGTGACAAATGTCTTCAGTTATATGTTGAATGTACAGATGTCAACCTCAGCAAAAAAGTGAAAGGTGACTAGAACTGCTAAATAATGGCTGTCCAATAAAGGAACTTCTTGCATTTTAATTTTGCACTTTTTTGAGAAAATATGCTGGTAACACTTTTTTTTTTAAAAAAAGCAATTAAAGGGAATGTCCCATCCTTTTTACAAAACATTGTGCCATCCACTTCAATAAAAATAAATTTCACAAAATTACAATGCCACAAAGCATCACACCTTCAGATTCTTTTCTCTTGTGTCCCCTGTTAAAATTAATGAAGATATTTGATATTTCTATTAACTTCATAGTGAAAGGCATACTTTTGCATGTTCTGAATGATAAAATTGAAGTCAATAGGTTAAAATACATTTTAATTTGGTTTGAGGTGCTGAACAGACCAATATTTTTGTATATGTATCCAAATGCATAATTTCAAAACTTCTTGCAATGTTAAAGACAAGAAATACTTCGAATTGAAAGACTACAGTATATAAAAAAAATCTATCCTCCTGTCTAACTCCCTTTGGGAATTGACTAGAGATGAGCAGCATCTGCCATGGCTACCAGGAAGATGTATGTGGATGTATGGTGCTTCGTCAGCTTGTAAATTTTGTTTGTGCCTGAATTTATTCAATAATTTAAGAGTTCTGGGATGTTTCATCCAGGATTAGGAAGGATTTTAGACAACAAGGTGCAGGGCTGGATGAACACAGCAAGTACTTCTTGTCAAAACATTGTGCCATCCACTTCAATAAAAATAAAT
>NW_025969777.1:0-13825 GCF_021869965.1 Rhincodon typus | reverse complement strand
AGATTTTGAAACTTGTGAAATCCACATTGATACCATTGGGCTGCAGGATTCCCAAGCGGAATATGAGTAAGGTTGGATCCACAACCTCTGGACTTAGAAGCAAATGAGATCAGATAGATACAAATTCAACACTGGGCCTTATTTGGTCAGAGCACAGTATGTGTCAACCTAAAGCCACAGGAATTGGCGCTCAGTCACCCACTGATGATCGACCGGGGTTTCATTGCAACAACAAACTGCATTGCTGTTTTACCTGGGATTTGAATTTGAAGCAGCAGTGCCCAGGGGTTAGACACAGGGGATTATGTGAGAGCGGACAACATGCTCACTGTGAACAGTCCGGCAGAAAATGAAGAACTGTGTGCATGTGATTTTGAGCTTTAGGGGCGTTGGCTATCACAAAGGTACTGCAAAAGAAATCAACTTACTGTGATGAGCATTTCTCTGCTGCTGTATTGACGTATCTGGTTAGTCCTCAGGGCTTTGAATATGTCTCTCCCATTGCTCAAACTTGTTCAGTGTAAATCTGCTGTTTGCAATTGTTCCCCTGAGCGCTCTTTAATACCCATTGAACTCATTACAGTAACATTTCTAATGTAGGTGATTAACTCCTATCTCCATGGTTACAGTAAATACTTACAGCTGCCTACATATAAAATTTATGGGCGTATTAATCAGTTATTCTTTAACTACATGTTGGTTTTAATCAATGTGTAACTGTTTCTTGTTTAAAGAGCTCACTCTGCCACTACATTTTCCTCCCCCATCTCTCTTCAATGCATTAACCTCTAGCCCAGGTTACACGTCCCTATCTCCCTCTGAGTGCCCTTTATTCTCCTGTACAGCTAGCATGTGGGTGAAGCAGAGCTGTCACAGCCAAGCCTAGACTGCAGTGGGTAGAAAATGTCAGCCAAAGCTCAGTAGGCAGCAGACTTTCCTTTAAATTACAAAATTCCAGCTTAATGTCCCACTCCAGCCTGAGCACTAGAAGCAGTACTGAGGGAATGCTGCAGTACCTGGGACACAGTTCTTTGGGTGACACCCATCAGATGAATGTGAAAAAAATCTCTTGGCACTATTTTAAAGGAGATTTCTCTCCGGTGTCCTGGCCATCCTAATAGGCATCACGAGGACAGATATTCTGATCAATACTACTTTGCTCTCTATGAGAGTTTGGTGTGAGCAAATTAGCTCCCACTTTGCAAGAGAGGCTATGCTTCAAAAAGTACTTCATAACGGTAAGGCACCTGGGTTTGCTTCCAGCCTCAGGTGTGGAATTTGTATGTTGTCCCTGTGTGGGTTTCTTCCAGGTGCTCCAATTTCCTCTCACATTCCAAAGATGTGCAGAATAGTTAGATTGGCCATGCTAAATTGTCCTGTAGTGTGCAGGCTAGGTGGGTTAGCCATGGGGAATGGGGGAAGGGGTGGGAAGTTCTTTGGAGGGTTGGTGCAGACTCAGTGTGCCTAATGGCCTATATCTGCACTGAAGGTTCTATATGCGATATTAGGTGGCTGTGAAAAATTCTACATAAATGTAAGCTTTTCTCTGTTATTCTTGTGTGGTATAGGAATGCAACACTCTCTCATATCCTTGAATTCTTTGTTTCATCACCAGTTCCTTCACAGCAATGAAGAGCTAAAAGGAGGACAAGAAGTTTGAGAAAGTTAAAAATATCTATTTGGTTTCGACTTGGCGGTGTCGTATTGGTTTAAGAATGCGAGTAAGGCCAAAGGGGCTTCCTGAGATATTTCCAATGTCTGATGCTGTCACATGATGCAGACCCTTTGTTGGACACAGGAACTCCACAGGTTACACATGTTCTAATCTGGGTGTTTGTGTGTGAATGGGAATCCACTTAGGCAACCAGCTCCATATGGCACATATGACTGGACAGAATGTCTGTGTACTGTTCACCGGAGTGATCAGCTTTTGTAAAAGAATCATCCAAAAAAATGGGAGCATCGTTGGCTGGGCCAGCATTTATTACCTAACCTTAAATGAACCGCTGGAGTCCATGTGCTGTAGGTAGACTCACCTTCCATTAGGGAAGGAATTCCAGGATTTTGACCCAGCGACAGTCAAAGAATGTCAATATATTTCCAAATCGGATGCTGAGTGGCTTGGAGGGCAACTTGGAAGTGATGGTGTTCCCTTGTATCTGCTGCCCATGTCCTTCTAAATGGAAATGGTCATTAGTTTGGAAGGTGCTGTCTGAAGGGACTTAGTGAATTCCATAATCATTGCTGTTGCTGAGCATCAGTGGTAGAAGGTGTAATTGTTCATGGAGGTGATACCAGTCATGCAAACTGCTTTGTTCAGGATAGTGTCAGGTCTCTTGTGTGTTATAAGAGCTGAAAATATAGAGTATTCTATCACATTCCTGACTTGTGCCTTGTAGACATGGTCAGACTTTGCACTGTCAAGAGGGAGCTACTCACTGCGTGATTGGAGGATTCCTAGCCTCTGACCTGCTCTTGTAGCCATTGTATTTACAGAACCAGTCCAGTTCAGTTTCTGGTCTTCAGTACAATTATCAGAATGTTGTCAGGCCCACAGCCTTTACAATACCCACTGCCTGCAGCCATTTTGAGATATTACGAGGAGTGAATTGAATTCAGGATTTAAGTGAAAGGGAGGCATGGTGGCTCAGTGGTTAACTCTGCTACCTTAGAGTGGCCGGGGACCTGGGTTTGATTCCAGCCCTGGGTGACTATCTGTGTGGAGTTTGTACATTCTCCCTGTGTCTGTGTGATTTTTCCTCTGGGCGCTCTGGTCTCTACCCACAGTCTAAAGATGTGCAGGTTAGGGTGGATTGGCCATGCTAAGTTGCCCATAGTGTCCAAGGGATGTGCAGATTAGGTGGATTGGCCATGGGAAATGCAGGGCTATGGGGGTGGGGAGGGCTGGGTCTGGGTGGGATGCTCTTTTAAGGGTCAGTGAGAATCAATGGGCTGAATGGCCTCTTTCAGCATTGTAGGGATTCAATAAATTGGCTGTAGAGTGACAACTGTGATAGACAGAATATTCTTATTTTCAATTAAAGAGTTTAATTGGCTGAGTTTAATGACTGATTATGTGTACAGTGTGTAGCTCCCCCTTCAGCCTTCTAAGGACAGCTCCCTTTGATTTTCGTGCAAGGCCATTTGCTTGAAGCTCATGCAGTTTGGACACAAACGCCCAGCAGATGCAGCAGGTGTAGTGCTGATGTACAGTGACATGTCCATTGAGTGCACAGTGCTGCCCACCATAACAAGCTGCCCTGCTCTCCCTCTGCACTCAAAGACAGTGCCAGCCACAGAGGTTAGCTGTCTGTACCTGAGAACCAGAGACCCTGTGTACTAACAAAGCAATGTGAAGGAGATAGAAGACGGCAGCTTTCAAGTAAGTGCAAAACACGTAGGTGCTACTAAAACAAATTAAAACCCATTAGATGCACTCTGCAGCAAATTTATTGTCTGACTTTCTTATCACTGAACTGTTAGTTTAATGGCTTGCTAACTGATTTTAGAAGCTTACAAAAAGTGTGGTTCCTTTGTGTATGACATGGTTTCTATTTCTAGACTACTTAAGGGCATATTGAAGTTTTAATTAAAACATATGTTTTCTAGATGTATAATCAGTGACCATCTGGCAAAGCCCTGGGAGGAACCTTGGATTGTCACACCTAAAGGCACTAAGGGAACTTCAAACAGCAATGCTTTGAAAGGAGAGATGCAATTCTAAACAAACTGGATTGTGATCTCCTGTGCCTATACCTACATTGAGGGTCTGACTATCCCCAGTCAGAGGAAAGCTATTTCTGTGGATTATGTTGCAAACTGCAGGGAGATTTCTGTTTCACACTTGAAGAATATGCAAACAAAGGTGTTAAAAAGCAACTGCAACCCCTAGTTAGTGTGTTGTAGTCAGTAAATAAGCCAGTGTGCTGTGTGGGTCAAAGCATGAGGACAGCCATGCAAAACCACTGCACTACAGGTAAAGAAAGACTATCACTCTTTCCGAGCTGTAGAAATGAGAAAAGCCAGTGAAGTCTTTATTGTCAAGGAAACAGGACAACTTGCAGAAATATGTATCTTGAAATCAGTTGCTTTAACCAATGCAGTGTTACTGCATTCATACAATGGCTCCACATTTGCTCATCACAGAACCCAGAGACTGATCTGTATAGCTTCCTAACCATTTTCTTTTTAACTGAATTCACATTTCTAATCCACATGCGTGTGTGTCATATTTTATTATTGGTGGGAGCCCTATTACAAAGACGTGGGCATGTAGTCTAGACTAACACACCCAGCACAATACTGAGGGACTGCTGCATCATCAGAGATGTCAGCTTTCAAATTAACTATTAAACCTGGAGTAAAGATCCCCCGTCAGGTTGGGAGGTGTAGTGTCATGGCAATGTCACTGGATTAGCAATCCAGAAGATATGACAACCTAGGTTTGATTCTCACCATGGGAATTGGCGATGTATGAGCCTAATTTTTTAAAAAAAGCTAGGTTAATGATGACCGTTATTGTTAAACCATTCACTAACATCCTTTAGGGAAGTAAATTTGCCGTCCTTACCTGGTCTGGCCTACAAGTGACTCTAGACCCACAGCAAAGTGGTTGACTCTTTAACTGCCCTCAGAAATGGTGGAACAAACCAGTCCATACAAGGACAATTGGAGATGCACAGAAAATGCTGCCCTTACTGGCAACATCCACATCTCATCAAAGAGAAAGCAAATCGCTTGCGGGATTGGCTGCTGCCTTTCCTTCATTACAACAGCGACAACACAGCAAAAGATCTTCAGTTCTGAGGAAAAATCTTAATGGACTTAAAACACTAACTCTGTTTCTCTCTCCACGGGTGCCACTAGACCTGCTGAGTTTCTCCAGCGTTCTCTGTATTTGTTGCAGCAAATGTATTTAACTGGCCATGAAATTTGAAAGGCAGTATATCAATGCAAATTCTTCGGCTGGATGGCCTTTTCATCTATAGCTAGAAAAGGAAAAATCACTTATGAGACACTGGCCTAGAAATGACTCCTGCTGATTTAAGTGAGTGAAGCATCTAGTTAATGTACTTGTCTATTTGTCTTCCTGTTGAGTGAACACAGGCATTAATCATCTTGTACGATATACTGAAAGAGCTACCAGATCAACAACAAGCCATTTCTTTCAAGTCAGTCAGCACCACTAAAGTTTTGGGGAAACATAAAACCGTACAAACAAGTTAACCATTCACCCACTTGCTCAGGTCCCAGTCTGACTTAGCCCAGGACCAGAGGGCATACCCTCAGAGTAAGGGGTCACTCATTTAATACAGAGATAAGGAATTTCTTCCCTCATTAGGTAGTGAACCTGTGGAATTCTTTACCACAGAAGGCTGTTGAGGCTGGGTCATTAAATATGTTCAAGGCTGAGACAGACAGATTTTTAATCAGTAAAGGAATCAAGGGTAATGGGGAAAAGCCAGGAAAGTGGAGTTGAGATCAGATCAGCTATCTTCTCATTGAAAGGTGGAGCAGACTCAATGGGCTGAATGGCCTGCTATTCCTACGTTTTATGACCTTATAGAATAATGAGGTAAGGACCCGGATGTTTGTGTGAAACTAACCACCCAATAACAACAGGCTCAGTAGCATCATAGTCCACAAGCTGCAGGAAGTGGGAGAACAGACAAAGTCAGGGCTGATTTTCCCCGCTCCGAACCATCTTGCCTGACAAGTAGCTGTTTGTGCAAAGTGCAGATTTCTGGTGCTGGCTCACACCTTGTTTACTTAGTGTGGAGCCTTTCTCCACTGAAGTGTGTACACTGCGCAGTTTGTTTTCATTGATGTGGGGCCTCATGAGGTGAAACATAACAGGCGCTGTGTGCTAATAACATACACTATTCACAGGGTGAACAAAACACTATTCACTGAAAAGTGAGTTAATTACATCCCATTCGCAGGCTTGCTAACCCACTCTTCATAGTTGTGTTGATAACAGTGTGTACACAGTATAAGTTAATAACACACAATTAATAGTTGTTTAATTAGGTTCTAAACTGTTTTCACAGTTTCCGGTCATGTCTGGAACAGGATGTACTGAGGCCATGAACACAAACAACAGAGTGAGACATATACACCATCACAAAATGACAGAATTGTTATGGTGTGGAACGAGATCGTTTGGCCCATCATGTTTGCACCAGCTCTCTGAATGAACATTGCCTTTTCCCCGTACCTCTGTTTTTTTTCATCTAGTGTCTGATTCAGTGCTTCAATTGAACCTGTCTCCAGCACAGTGCCAGGCAGTGAGGTCCAGACCCAAATACCCACCCTGCCTGCTCTGTAGTTCAGCTTGTAAAGGTAAACTATTCTCACACCTCCCACTGGGGGAAACACTTGGAAATCAAATCCCACTATTCCCAGAGATAACAGTGTGGAGCTGGAGGAACACAGCAGACCAAGCAGCATCAGAGGAGCAGGAAAGCCGACGTTTCAGGTCAGGACCCTTCTTCAGAAGGGTACCAAACCGAAACACTAACCCCACTATTCCCAGAGTCATCAAATGAGTTAAAGTTTTCTTTTTAGAAAATGCAATGTTCCCCAATTTACCTGATTTGCAAACATAGGTGAATAGAAATTACAGGCTAGATTTCTGGACTGAACAAAAACACTATTTATTATAATAAGTCTAGCTACAAGTAAACAGATATAACCATTGGCACATAATATTAGAGATAGTAGGAACTGCAGATGCTGGAGATTCTGAGATAACACGGTATAGAGCTGGATGAACACAGCAGGCCAAGCAGCATCAAAGGAGCAGGAAGGCTAATGTTTCGGGCCTAGATCCTTCTTCAGAAATGGGGGAGGGGAAGGGGGTTCTGAAATAAATAGGGAGAGAGGGGGAGGCGGATAGAAGATGGATAGAGGAGAAGATAGGTGGAGAGGAGACAGACAGGTCAAAGAGGCGGGGATGGAGCCAGTAAAGGTGAGTGTTGGTGGGGAGTTAGGGAGGAGATAGGTCAGTCCAGGGAGGACGGACAGGTCAAGGGGGCAGAATGAGGTTAGTAGGTAGGAGATGGGGGTGGGGCTTGAGGTGGGAGGAGGAGATAGGTGGGAGGAAGGACAGGTTAGGGAGGCGGGAATACATAATATTACCTTAATCCCCTCATAAACTCCCCTTTACCCACAGTCAGATAGGGTAAAATAGATTATAGATAAAGGGGAAAAACAGTTCAGGTGTTTTTGTTCCCAGGTATTGATATTGAGGTCATCTTTATGACTCATTTCTGGTCAGCATGTTGCTCCAGTCGTCTTTCTCCAGATGATCCCACTGTTCAGTGACAGAAAAAAGGTGGGCGGTTCCTTCGAAACTATCAGTTAAAAATCACAACTGTTGTAGGATAGATGAATCAGGGTTTCTTTGAATTTACAGTGAATTTTGACTGCAGTGGAATAGAGACCACTTCTGATCTGGGGAAGAGTTGAACACTCCTCTCCTTCTCTTTCTCTGTCCCTCCGTCTCTCTCCCCCTCCGTCTCTCTCTCCCTCCATCTCTCTCTCCCTCCATCTCTCTCTTGAGAACCAATCACACAGGCAAAGAAGCTGCCTGTCATTGATAACTGGTCACTAGTCCATAGATCGATCATCCCCTTGTTGCCAATGAGATCTGCATCTGTACACTTCCTCAGCTTCGAAATCAGTTAAGGGACTGCAGTCATTCCTTCCAAACATTAGTTTTAAAATAGCTTTTTCTCATTTCAGTCCACTATTTTCAAAAGCACAAAATAAAAGGGCATGGGCCTTACACTATCAGCATCCAAAAAGTAGATCACCAGCTTCAATCTCGTTTTGGTCTGTGGGAATATTGAAATAGACCAAATGTCTGCTGTCATTGACTTGTTATCGAAAGCTCTGACTGGATATGAATAGCTGGGTCTGTTGGTGACGGATGAAGTGAGGAGCTTTCTGCATCATTCTCTTCCTTTTAATCCCTTTGATTGTGCAATAAGTCAATACTGTGAGGACTCCTGGTGGCTTGGCCATTAAATGCACGAACATACAGTGACTCATTCAGACCACAGAGATATCCAGAGCTGATCCCTTGGTTGGGCCAAATGAGTTGACCTTGAGGTAAACTATCATTGCAGAAAGGAGCTTGATTTGTTGTACAGCTCTTTAAAAAGAATTGAATTGAACTGAATTAGCTTTTTGTCACACATATTCAAAGGAGTAGAGTGAAAAGTTTATATGTCACCACTCACAGCACCATCTTAGGTACAAAGGTACCTAGGTACAGCTTCTTTAGTTGCAAGATCTTGGAAAATAGAGAAATGAAACGTCCAGCATTGCAGAAATAGGAGTCCAGAACAATGGTCTTCCAAACCAGGCCACACTGGCACCTAGCCTCCAGTCCGCACTTGGGCCCTGGCTCTAGATGGTGCAGAGCTTCACCTTGAGGATCACGAGGCTGGGAGATCACTCTGGTATCACCTGAAGACCCGCTGACCACACTGAGGCCATGCCAGGCTGAGAGGGTGCCGTGCCATGCTGGAAGGCTGCCATAGGGGGCCCCTACGCCAGGCCGGGAGAATCCCTCATCATGTCGGCACACAGGCTGGGAGTCGTTGGAGGCTGGGAGTCGATCTGAGGATCGGCCCCCTTGTGTTGTATTGCAGCACACAGCAGGGACTGCGCTTGTGCCTAAGCCTGTGATATTGACCTAATGCCACTCAAAACTAGTGAGGCCTCTGTCCAATTTTCTCAGGAAGCCACTGTGAGTTTGATTTCCAATCCTCTGAACTGCACCCCCACCCCCCCATCTTTAAGTCTCACAAGGATGTCCCAGGATCTTGCCAGATCCTTATTATACACTGTCTCTTCCCCCATCTCAATTATTTCACAGCTTAATGTGATTTATGATATTTCTGTGCTCTCCAACTATTCCGTCCAAACTCTACAATTCCTTCCTTCATGTCTTGTAACACTCACCTCTCTCTATTTACCCTCTCCCTGCAAGTTTTGGGGTTTTAAGTTTGGAAGTGGGGGTTTGCAAAGATGCTGGTTACTAAATGATGACATTCTGATTAACCTCCCCTCCTCATCCTCTCATGACCTGGGTGCTGAGGTGAACTTTGAGCTGAGATCTTTGTTTCTTCTGCACAAACAGAAGCGGAGCTTTACGGTAAATTTTAACGTAAAATAAAAGCTTAAAACTCAAAATCTAATAAATTATTTGGGAGGAGTTGAATGTCAAGATGTTACTAAAACATTCACAAAGTACCGAAATAAAAGACAATTGTACAAGTGTCTTATTGGTCTTAATTAACCTGAATTGTTTCCAATTATTTTACCTATTTTTGCTCCTGACACAGACTAGACACTCACATATCCAGTGATACACTAAAACTAAGGCCTTAAATAACCTAATTTATCCTTTCTCAGTTGCTTGATGCAATTTCCTTAGAGATGCTTTCAACCCAAAGATTAGCTAAGGCACCTTTCCGATGTATGAATGGGAATTTCATCATGATTCTGGCCAAGTTACAATAGAGGAGGCCAAGGCTCCTGGAAAATTCTAGAATATCTCACTAGATAAACCTCTGTGTGTTCCTCTTTGTGGTCGTCAGTTCTTCACTTGAACTTCCACTAGTTCAGGAGGGAGGTTTTGCTGGAGCTGTACACAATATGAGGCCACAGCTGGAGTACTGTGTGCAGATCTCGTCACCACATGATGGGAACACTGCAATTGCACTGGTGTGAGTACAGAGGAGATATGCCAGGAAGTTGCCTGGAATGGAGCAACTCAGTGATAAAGAGAGACTGGATAAGCTCGGGTTGTTTTCCATAGAGCAGAGAAGGCGAGTGGTGGATCTGACTGAGGTGTACAAAGTTATGAGGGGCATAGTTAGGCTAGAATATGAAGACTTCCTTCTCTGTAACATCAGTGTCGGGGGGGACATAGATCGAAGGCAAGGGGCAGGACCTTTCAAGGAGATTTGAAGAAAAATTTTTACATCTAGAGGGTGACCTGGAACTCACTACCTGAGAGGGTAGTGAAGGCAGGTTTAAGAACTATTTGGATGAATGCTTGAAACACCATATCGTACAAGGCTACAGGCCAAGTGCTGGAAGATGGATTAGAATAGATGGATGTTCGATGACCAGCACAGACATGGTGGGCCAAAGGGCCTATTTCCATGCATTAAAAACTCAGTAACTCGAATGGTGAGGGAGCAAAATCTGAGATGGCCCTCGCATCTCACCCGCACAGATCTGTGTACCTTGTGAAGATTATCTCTGTGACACAGGATGTCTTCTCCAATCTTCCAACACGCACAAACATGTTGAACTAGGTCACATGCTCACTGGGTGGAAAATCAGTCAGACATTTCCTGTCAGTCGGGATGAGGGTTATATCTCCCAGCACCAGAGATTCTGCTGGACTTCTGATCTTTGTGCTTCTGACCAAAACACAAGCTGACTGAAACAAAGCCACTTTACCGTCGTTCTGAAGTTTCTGACCCCACGTTTGTTTTTAGCTGAGTGATTTTGATGAAGGCCCATCTCTCAGAGCACCACCATGCCTGTAAACAGTACAAAGAGCAATACAGCACAAGAACAGGCCTTTCAGCCTGGAGGGAAGTAAGAGAGGAAATGTGGTTGATACAGAGAGGCTAGCTCATGGCAAGAGGAAGGGAGAAGTTAAAAAGAGCTACGTCAAATATACAGCACAGAAACGGACCATTCAGTCCATCTGATCCCTACTGGCATTTCGTCACCATATGAGTCTCTTGCACCCCTCCCTCAGTTTACCCTGTCACCTTAATTTTTAATATTCACTCATGGGATGTGCGTGTCTCTGGCTGGGCCCAGCATTTATTGCCTGTTCCTAGTTGCCCTTAAGAAGGTGGGTGGTCAGCTGCCTTCTGAAACTGCTGCAGTCTATGTCTTGTAGGCACGCCAGCAAATCCTCTGATTCCTTTCTCCCTCTGGTACACCCTCTTGTGCTATTCAATTTTACTCTTCCACACATTTGCAATTTCCATGTTCAAACAACTTTTGAGGAATTTCTCCTGAATCCCCTTTCAAATGGATTAACGACTAGCTTATATTTAACAGCCCTACCATAGGTGAAAGCATCTTCCCTATGTCTGCCCGACCAAACCCCTTCTGAATAAGAATGCGCTCAGTTAAATCCTTTGATGTGAAGGAGTTAGAACGTTCTGTTACTACAAAATATTGGGAGGGTGTGGCTCTGAGGAGGAGGCTCTGTAGTGAATTGCAACACAGTGGGAATGCAGAAAGAGAGGGGAGATGTGAAATGATGGATCCGTTCCCAGCAGAAATAACCAGGGCATGTCTGCAACAGCACTCTCCACGATAACAGTAATAAAACAGAACAATCCTCCAGGGCTACAATGGAGGGATTTCTCGCGGCTACGTTGCCATGAGAAAAATGCATTGGTAAAAGTAAAGACACCGGAAACACTGCAAATGCTCACGAGGCAACCTGCTTCTGGCAAAGCTTTTGCGGGGTCTCCCTGTCTCAGTCAGCCCTCCCCCTCACCCCACTGCCCCACATTATAACACATAGGCAAGGTAAAGGGGTCGGCAGTTCTCAAACCTTTCGGAGATACCTGAAGCAGTAGCTTTTGAGGTACGATTTGATATTTACAAAGCACTTTTTGACCAAGCTGTGAGTTGGTGTTACAATAGTGCAATCACCCCCTGCTTTGTTTATGAAGAGGAAGCCACAGACAAGTTGTCATGGTACTACTGGAGCATAGCACTGCTCTCTCATTACAGAACGATGACTGGTGGTGATTTGACCTGAGGGCCACCACAGCTCAGGCGAGGGGAGAGGTTGAGAAGGAGAATCCTTCATGGCAACCTCAGCCTGTGTGGGAATTGAACCTGTGTTGTTGGCATCACACTGCTTCCCAAACCAGCCAACCAGCTGAGATAAACCAACTCCAGGAAGCCAGAGTAGACATAATCCAGTAACATGACAGGGTTCTTCATGTTCTTTCTACACGACTTGAATCTTGCAAGGAAGGGAGAGAGAGAGAGAGAGAGAGAGATGTTGCCAAAGCACTCATCAGGACAACCGCAAGAATGCCAAAATTTCAAACAATCACAATGGTTTATACCACAGAAGACGAGGGATTCTCATTGGCCGGCAAATCATCTCTGATTGGCTTGAGGCATTGCCATGGAGAAAGCAAAATTGAACAATTGCTTATTGCTTTCTCCGCGGGAATGCCTTGGATCAATTAAAATTGATTAGCCTACACATCAGCACCCTTCTCTGTGGTAGTATAAAACTGTTGTGTTCATTTGAAATTTGGCATTCTTGCAAAGTGTCCTGTTGAGTGCAAGATGAAAAGCTTCAGTCATAAGCCTCTCTTTTCAGCAACAACGTCAATAGGCAGTGTCTGAATGGTGTGGGCTGAGATAAGATTTGTGACAGCATCAGGTGAGGTGCCCTGCCAGTCCTGCATCACTCAAGAACAACTCCCTGCACCTTTTCTGCATTTGCCGAGTTCCTCACTAGGCAGTGGCAAGTTACCAATAAAGGAGGATTATTGTTTTGTTAAAGGTCTTCTTAACATCACAACTCACCTCATTAGTATTCAGCTTCCTATCTTCCCAAAACTACTGAACAAGCAAGACTCGGAAAAGCCTTGACCTGGAAGTCCGAGCATGTTCCTGGTGAGGTCAGCTCACCGCTGGCTGTGAGGAGCATCCATGTTGCTCAGCAGCAAACAGTGTCTCAGGGTACGCTCCATGGGCACCAGCCACATGCATTCCTCATCCACGGACATTGGAATCGGACATTTGCCAACTCCTCACAATCCTGGCAATGCCTCTCTGACCACCCCCCCAACATCGCAGGATGCTGAGGAAGTAGAGACCCGCACTGCAGGGTGCACCAGTAACCAGCATTGACAGGCTGCTGCAAGGACACTCCATGCAGGGACAGGCCCTCAGTTCCTGGGCTGGACCAGGCTGTAGCTCAGGGCTGCTTGCTTACTCTCTTAGCGCTCACTCAGCACCTACCGGCCAGCTTGCAGCATCCCTGTCTTGCCATGCCACCCCATTCCTGTTAGAGCCAAAGTATTACCATATGGCTATGCTGTTTAGTGCAGACACACAGACAGGCTACTTGTTATTAGGGATTTGGCTGGGGCTGGGGAAATGGGAGAATGGAGCTGTTTTTATGAGCAGTACACCGAGACGTCAATCTAACACCTACAGCATGTGCCAGCTGCTTGTGCAGCAAACACACTACTGCACACATTTATTCAACCACAAAGCCCTGTCAGAAAGTGGTTGGGGCCAGTCCTCAGTCTACACAAGGGGGTGCGCTACTGTCTGTCGGGGGGTCCCAGTGCCATCAGTCACAAGCACAGTCCATACACAATCCAGGGCTGGGCCATGGCCAATTGTCCACTTGGGCCACTTATGGCCAGATTTTTCTGAGCACGGTCTGGGGAGCAGTTGGTCCTGTAGGGTCAGCAGCAGCGGTGTGGGCTATCATCAGTCAGGGACCTGCAAACACAGCAGTAAACGGTCTGCTCACAGGTCTAGGGACTGCTCCTTCTGCCCTGCCTGAAGTCTGGGGGGTCGATCTGTCAATCATTCCGTGTAAGGGGCAGTGGAGGGTTCATCCCAAGAAGGATAGGGGTGGTCTCGGGGCTTGCGGGGGCAAAGTAGATGCATTTGCAGAAGTGAGTGGAAGAATGGTAATGGGGGAAAGGCCCAGGTGTAGGGAGGGGGAAGTTTACAGAACAATGCCAGAGGGCATACTGGGGTGGGGGAAGGGGGTATTGGTCTGGGG
>NW_025969776.1:0-13835 GCF_021869965.1 Rhincodon typus | reverse complement strand
GATGAAGGGTCTAGGCCCGAAACGTCAGCCTTCCTGCTCCTATGATGCTGCTTGGCCTGCTGTGTTCATCCAGTTCTACACCTTGTTGTCTCGGATTTTCCAGCATCTGCAGTTCCTACTATCTCTATTCATGTACCCATCCAGATGCCTTCTAAATGTTTTAATTGTACCCACCTCCACTACTTCCTCTGGCAGCATGTTCCATACATGCACCACTCCCTGCATGAAAAAGTTACTACTCAGGTCCCTTTTAAATTTTTCCTCTTTCACCTTAAACCTATGCCGTCTATGTTTTGGACTCCCCCACCCTAGGAAAAAGACCTTGGCAATTCACCCTATCCTTGTCTGTCATAATTTTATAAATCTCTATAAGGTCACACCACAGTCTCCAACGCTCCAGGGAAAGAAGCTCCAGCCTATTCAGCCTCTCCTTATAGCTCAAACCCTCCAGTCCCAGCAATAGCTTTGTAAATCTTTTGTGCACCCTCTCAAGTTCAAGAAATCCTTTCTATAGAGGGACGACCAGAGTTGTATGCAGTATTCTAACAGTGGCCTCACCAGTGTACTGTACAGCAACAACATGACATCCCAGCTCCCATTCTCAATGTTCTAACCAATGCACACAAGTGTGCCAAACACTTTCTTTACCACCCTGTCTACCTGTGAGTCCACTTTCAAGGAACTATGCACCTGTACCCCTAGATCTCTTTGTTCAGGAACATTCCCAGGGCCCTACCATTAACCTTATAAGGCCTGCCCTGGTTTGCCTTTCCAAAATGAAATACTTTACATTTATCTCAATTAAACTCCATCTACCACACCTCGGCCCATTGGCCCATCTGATCAAGGTCCCACTGTACTCGGAGACAATCTTCTTCACTGTCCACTACACCACCTATTTTGGTGTCATTTGCAAACTGACTAACCATACCTCCTATATCCACATCCAAATCATATATATAAATGACAAAAAGCAGTGGACCCAGCACCAATCCTTGCGGCTCACCACTGGTCACAAGCCTCCAGTCTGAATAGCAACTCTCTACCACCACCCTCTGTCTCCTACCTTCGAGCTAATTTTGTATCCAATTGGCTAGCTCTCCCAGATCCCATGTGATCTAACCTTACGAACCAGTCTACCACGCAGAACCTTGTCAGATGCTTTATTGAAGTCCGTATACACAATGTCCAGCGCTCTGCCTTCAATCTTCTTTGTCACTTCTTCAAAAAACTCAATCAAGATAGTGAGACACAATTTCCCATGCACAAAGCCATGTTGACTATCCCTAATCAATCCTTGCCTTTCCAAATGCATGTAAATCGTGTCCTTCAGAATCCCCTCCAACAACTTGCCCATCATGGACATAAGGCGAACTAGTCTTTTGTTCCTTGGCTTTTTCTTAATTATGACACCAGATTAGCTCACCTCCAGTCTTCTGGCACCTCATCAGTAGCTATTGATGATACAACTATCGCAGCGAGGGACCCAACAATCTCTTCCTTAGCTTCCTACAAAGTTCTGGGAAGCAGCTTGTCGGTCCTGGTGATTTATCTACCTTTTATTTGTTTTAAGACATCCAGCATCTCCTCTTCTGTAATATGAACTATTTTTGAGATATCACTATTTATTTCCCCAAGTACCCTAGCTTCCGTGTCCTTCTCCACAGTAAATACTGACATGAAATATTTGTTCAGTATCTCACCCATTTCCTGTGGTTCTACATGTAGATGACCGCATTGATCTTTAAGGCACTCTATTTTCTCCCTCGTTATTCTTTTGAGCTTGATGTAATTATAGAATCTCCTTGGATTCTCCTTAACCCTATTGGCCAAAGCTATCTCATGTCCCCTTTTTGCCCTCCTGATTTCTTTCTTAAATGTACTCCTTGAGGGATTTACTGGATCCCAGCTGTCTTTACCTGATATATGACTCCTTTTTCTTGACTAGAGCCTCAATTTCTCTAGTCATCCAGCATTCCCTACACCTATCCACCTTGCCCTTCACACTAACAGGAACATACTGCCTTTGGACTTTTGTTATGTCATTTTTAAAGGCTTCTTACTTCCCAACTGTCCTTTACCTGCAAATCGCCTCCCCCATCAACTTTTGAAAGTTTATATATTGCCATTGGCTTTACTCCAATTTAGAATGACAACTTTTTGATCAATTCTGTCCTTTTTCATAACTACTTTAAAGCTATTAGAATTATGATCACTTGCGCCAGAGTGCTGTCCCACTGACACCTGCCTTATTTCCCAACAGAAGGTCAAGTATTTCTCCTTCTCTAATAGATGCATCCACATGTTGAATAAGAAGGTTTTCTTATACACACTTAACAAATTACTTTCCATCCAAATCCTTAAGACTATGACAGTCCCAGTCAATGTTTGGAAAGTTAAAATCCTCTACCATTACGACCCTATTTTTCTTACGGATATCTGAGATCTTCTTGCATATTTGCTTCTCAATTTCCTGTTGACTACTGGGGACATATAATACAATCCCAACAAAGTGATCATCCCTTTCTTATTTTTCAGTTCCACCTATATAATCTATCTGGATGATTTCCCAGGAATATCCTCTCGAAGTACAGCCATAATGTTATCCCGAACCAAAAACTCCATTCCCCCTTCTCTCTTGTCTCCCTTTCTATCCTTCCTTTAGCATCTATACCCCGGAATATTAAGCTGCCAGTCCTGAGCATCCCTGAGCCATGTTTCACTAATAGCTATGATATCCTAGTCCCATGTTCCCAACCATGTCCTAAATTCATCTGCTTTACCTATCAGGCCTCTTGCATTGAAATAATAAATGCAGTTTAATTTATCAGTGTTATCTCGTTTTGTGCCAAGCGCTTGTCTGCTTTGACCATTTGATTTGCTCCCCTCATCTACTGTGCCAGCTTCAGCTTTTTCTCTTTTCTCACTATCGCTTTGAGCCCCACTACCATCACTCCCCCACCCCCCGCCCGCCACCACCTCCCATTAAAGCCTCTCGATTAGCAGTAGCAAATCTCCCTGCAAGGATATCGGTCCCTTTCAATTCAGGTGGGACTCATCCCTCTCTTACTCAGAAGGCTGTGGAGGCTAAGTCACTGAATATATTCAAGAAAAAGATAGACTTATTTCAGATTTTAAAGGCATTAAGGGGTATGGGGAGAAAGAAAGTATGTGGCGTGAGATAGAGGATCAGTTGTGATCAAATTTAATGATGGAGCAGGCTTGAAGGGTTGAATTGCCTACTCCTGCTCCCAGTTTCTGTTTTTCTAAATCAATCAAACAATGCAATAATGTGTAACTCTTTACATGCTGCAGAAAATTGTGAAGAACAAAAGGCCTGGAACACCAAGGACATGCCTGTTACTGTAAGAGTTGGGCTTACAGAGATAAAGTGATAGCCCAAGATGACATCTTGTACAAAGGAAATAGAGTCATTAATTCTAATGAGATGAGAACAGAGATGCTGAAGTGCATCAATAAAAACTATTAAAGCAGCAGATCTGGCAGCGTTTGTAGGAAGAAAGCAGAGTTAACATTTCATGGCCAGTGGTACATAGGAGAGGTATCTGTGTTTTTTGTTATCCTTGGGCAGTCAGTTTTCCTATCCCTTCTGTATAACGAGACTGTGTAATCTGGAGATTATGATCCATGAGGAAGTTCTACTCCTACACCTACTTCCTAATCTCCTGTTACCACTGTTTTTATTGCTGAGTTGTGAATCATTCCAGATATTAGCTGCCTCTCATGCTTGGATGCTACTATAATAATTTAATTGCCCTGCCTAGAGACCTCAGCATATCCACAGGAAGGTGAGTTAGTGCAATTTTCTCAAGGTGTTCTCTAGCCTGACCTCCCTCATCACTCAGATTTATGGCTAGTTACCCATCCTTCCTATTGCTGCTAGCTATGCACTGGCTACCCACTGAAATTCTGGTTCCAGGCACCTTTCTTCCTCTGAGTTCAATAAGTTGAATTGTTTTCAATTCCACCTGATGTTCTGAAATCTTGCAATCAAGGAGTAAAAGTTTGGCAGTTTTCATGCAAATACACTTGCTCGAGTTATAATTTGTTATGTCTTAAAAACATTCTGCAAGAATAATAACAGAAAATACCAAAGATGCTGAAAAGTTGAGGCAGCAGTGAAAAGAGAAAAAATTTGTGTTTCAGGTCAATGACCTATTGTCAGGACTGAGCATGGTTTACCTGGTTGCACTTTATCCCAATTCTGCACGGTAGTTTATTTAACAATGACAAATGATCACATGCTATTTGTTGTCTGTCAATTCGTTATGGCTGCACAAATTTAAACTTTAAAGGTCAGGCAAAAAGGGAGAAACACACAAAATGTTCCACATTATTACCCATTACTTAACACTACTCACAACTGAATTCCCACCCTTGTCAAATTTCCATTTTGGAAACTGCTTCCACTCAATATCCATGACCAGCTCACACCATGGTGTTTTCCATGACTAGGACTTTGAAATCTGAAACAAAAGCAACTGAAAGAAAGCAATTTTCTATAATTAATTCACAAATCAGAATTATCTCTAAAAGGAGTTTTTAAAATGTAAATGCAAAATTTAAGAGCAGTTATACTTCTACTTTAACAAAAACTTTTAATACATATACAGAAAGAAAATGTGCATTAATTAATGATATTGCTTTGCAACACTATCTAATGTCTATTGAATTAATTGGCAATTTTTGACACCATATGGATTTACAAGATCTGCTGAAACATGAAAATAAATAATATTTCATGCTGATTGAAGATGAAGATGATTAGTAAATGGTATGCAAATGTAGCATTGAAGTGATTACTTCAGGCTGTGTATGAAACTGAACAGAGGCTTACTTACATTTGGACACAGTCAAGTAAAAAAGCTGCAATGTACTTAATCTTCCTTAATCTCATCCAACGCAGAGTTATGGGCCTGTTCAAAAGCAGAGAAAATTTGTCTGATTTTTTGAACAGTACTAGTTAAAGTAATGTTAGCGGTGATGATAGACAATTGCATATAAGTCATAGCTAAATATATTTTGAAGTCATATTGAAATATTAAACTACAGAATCTCTGAGAAATCGAACCAAATGCACCAGCTGTAATTTGTTTAACTTTTCCAGGAGAACATCAATATCCGGAAACTGGAAAACAAATACTGGGTCAGCCATGCTTGAACAGATTGCAATGACAGAAAGGTGGGTGCTCCACTGATGCAAAGAATCATAGACCATACAAATGTGTTCTCTGATATCTTCACTTATGATGCTATGAATATATATGTATTATTTCTCGATTAGCTTTAGAGAATAGAGGGCCAGTATTAGTGTGATGCACTAAGAGAATCAAAACTTTATTATAAGTTAAAATGCAGAACTTTTGTACATTTCCTAAAGGATGAGGCCCAATATAATAACGTTAGTTATTGCTTATGCCCATACGTGTAACGACTTTATTAAGGCCCTAAGTTTTACGCAGAAATACTTAAGTGAGTACTTCACACAACCTACATGGTTCTTTCAGATTTGATGTTTTATTAGGGTGCAGTGCAATTTTCCACAGTAAAGAAGCTCTTCTTTAATAACAAGGCTTTGCACAGAATTTATTTCCTCCCTGTGGTGAGTTTGGTGGTGGGATGGGGGAGGCACTTTATTAGGCAGGAGGGCAGCAGACAGGGAACCCACCAGCTTCCTGCATCCATCCTGATTAACTCAGGGGAAGGTGGGAGGGGCTGCTTTTGTTGGGCTTTCCTCCACATCAGCCAGTTACAATTGAAGCCCATGTAGCCAATTAATGCCCATTTAAGGCCTGCATTCTGCCACCATTGGTATTCAGCCAGCAGCAAGGAAGGGCTTGCCATGGGACATGATTATGGGTCCCGTAACGGGGATTCCCATGTTTGAGGGCGCTCGGTGCTTGACCAAAGAATCTGCCATGGGGAATGGAGTGGCCTGCCCTGCAGAGAGCCAACCTCCCAGCCCCCTTTCTCATGAATTCCTCCTTGATCCAAGGCATCAAGTGAGTATCTTACCAGCAGCAGCCACACATCCTAGGCACTCCTGAGTACAGAATATCTGCTAGCCCGATTGGTCACAGCTCTTGGCCAGTGTGAGTTCCAGCCTGGAGTCCTTAATCCTTAGGAAGACCCATCATGAGCTTGTTAAGTGACTGAGAACAAGATGCAGTGAGACTTCCTAAAAAGAGTGGTAAGGGGCTCTTGTCAGTACTCCAGACAGCAGCCAATACCCTTATCAGTTCCACAACATCCCACCATTTGTATCAGTTTTCTTTTTAGTATAGCTTTTCATTATATAGTTTTGCTCATTTTATTCAGCAGCATCTTTTACTTCATTCCTGTAGCTAAGTTTGTTTTTATGCTGTTTCATATGTAATATTACATAGTTAAGCTAGAATAAGTTAATAGGAGATTGGAAAATGCCAGACTGTCTAATAGTAAGCCTGGCAGATTGTTCTGGATCGGCAAGAAACCAAATTCAGAGCTTTGCCATCTCTAGCTAGAACATCCATAATCAAGGTGGAAGATGAGGAAGACAGTGTTATTCACCTCATCACTGCACTTACTGCCGAGTTGTTGGTCATTTCCATATGAGCTACAATATCAGCTAAAGTGTTGCAGGCACATACTTCAAACAAGGGACTAATATATTGCAGTACAGTCCACACTTCCATCTGCTTTCTCACTGAAAGGCAACCACTGAATTTGACTCCACTGAATTCATAGTGACAATCATTATATACACGTGAGTCTCGTCACAACACAACAGGGAGATCATGGGAAGGCTCGGAAATTGAATGTTCTAATGGTAGAGTTTCAACAGCAGAAATATGGCTGTAACAGCTTCCGCTCATGATTACACACTATGTTGGCACAGTTAGTGCTCTGAAAACAGTGAGAAAATTCTGTCTATTAGCATGACTCATTATCTTGTGCACCACAGGAGTCCATATGGTAAAGGAGACTGTAAAGTTTCCTTCCTGTAAAGATGAAATTGATTGTGTAGCTGATGCCTGTTGAATAAATCTGCATTGATTCAATTCAAAATGATAGGTTTTAGAACAAATAAGAAATAAGATTGAAATTGTTTCCTGCAAGTTTGCAGTTTTTATTAATATTTATACTTTCCTAGTTAGGAAAGTATATTTCATACTGAATGTACTCATTGGCCTAACTATTAAAACTTTAGTACTGAAAGGACTTCATAATTTCTGACTGCAGGCTGTCCTGTAAAGTCTGAACATTAACATTTTACAGTGAGGTTGCAGAAAGCTGAATCATTGGTTATCTGAGGAGTTGTTCATGATAACTTCATTATTATTCCTGCACTGGAGCCAAGCTGCCACATCTGATATACTTTAATGAGAATACTCCTGAATCTAATAGATCAGTAAAACCCAATGGCAAAAAGTCAAATGGAAAAACTTAGTTAAAGAAGAAATGTTTTAAAACCTAATATGAGCAAATAGTTTCTAAATTTTAATTCAGCAGTTGACAGCACCAGCTAATGTCACCCACAAGATTATCATTAGCTTTTCACATTCGTATCCTTTACAGTCTTCAAAGCTTCTTTAATTTAAGGAGACCTTTCCCTGCAGCTTTACTTTAAATCAGCAAAATGAGGAGGAGAAATAATAAAGGAAAAAATGCTAAAAAAAATCAAGACAGTGAAAGAAACAAAACAAAATTGGAAATGTGTAATAAAAATAGAAATGTTAGAGATATGTGCCAGAAGTACGTGGCCGTATGGCCTACTCCTGCTCATATTTGTTGTGGCCTTATGCCAACTCCATCAATGCCCATATGTTTCCACCTTTTGTTTAGTCCTATTAATGGACTCACTTCTGTTTTAGTGTCCAGTTCTATAAATGCTACACACTCAAGGTGTTAATGTACTTCTTTTAAAAAATACAGATGGACCCAATGCATGTTATCGAGATAAAAACTGAAAGAACTGCGGATGCTTTAAATCAGGAACAAAAACAAAGTTGCTGGAAAAGCTCAGCAGGTCTGGCAGCATCTGTGAAGGAGAAAACAGAGTTAACGTTTCGGGTCCGGTGACCCTTCCTCAGCAACTTTGTTTTTGTTGCATGTTATCGAGATTCTTGTTTCTGTTTCAGATTTTCGACATGTATGCAGGGCCTTCTTTTCCTTTTGATTTTTACTTTCTAAGACTTCTCAGCCCAGGAGATGTTTCCCTTTTGCAGCCATAGGCTTTGCAAAGAATCACAATTCAACTGGCACAAGATAAGACTGAAGCATTTACAACAATCTTCAGTCAGAAGTGTTGAGTGGCTGATCCAACTCAGCTTCTTCCATAGGTGCCCAGCATCACAGATACCAGTCTTTAGCCAATTCAGTTCACTCCACATGATATCAAGAAATGGCTGAAGGCACCAAGTATTACAACAGCTATGGCCGCTGGCAGCATTCCGGGAATAGACATGTGCTCCAGAATTTGCTGTGTCCCTAGATGAGCTGTTCCAATACAGTTACAACACCTAGCAGCAATGCGCAAGATTGCTAGGTATGCCCTGTGCACAATAAACAGAAGGCTCCTTACACACTGTCTTCAAAATCCACAACCACTTCCATCGAAAAAGACAAGGGCAGTGGACACTTAAGGAACACCATCTGTAAGTTTCCTTCCAAGCCACCATCCTGTTTGGAAAGTTATATTACAGTTCCTTCATCATCACTGGGTCAAAAACAAGGTCTCCTTCCCTTGGATGATGTCCTCATTGTGATGTCCCGACACCAAATGGACTGCAACAGTTCAAGAAGGTAGTTTACCACCACGTCTCAAAGACAAGTGGGAAATAAATGCTGATCCAGCCGGCAATACTCATTGCCCACAAATGAATTTTTCAAAATCCTGAGGTTAGGACCAAGTGTGGGTCACATTTTCTGCTATTGCAATTAGCGGCACAATCTTCCAGAAAGCAGCCTCCCAGCTGGCTGTCTCCACATTTGTTGTCATACTCAGAATGGTAGCTGGGTTTTTGATGCCTAGGCCAATCAGATGGAGGCACCCTCACAAGCCATTGCTAAAGAGTTGCACTGAAGGCTCCCAAAGCCCTTAGGGGAAGTGAGGAGGCAGCAAAACTCTTCCATAAGCCTACTCCCTGCTAAAGCAATCATCTTTCATCCCCATGGCCCTGCCTTTATGACCTGGAGCCTCCCCAGATGGCCCCTGACCTGTCACCGGAAAGCTATCTTCATTGAGCTTAGCATCTCCAGACATGGTGGGGGAGGTTTGTTTGAATCTTGGCAAAATACCAGCATCGAATCAAAATATTCCTGAAATGGAGCCTTAATTCAATGGATTAGCATAGTGTCTTCATAGAGCAGGCAGCCAACCTTGCTCCAAATTCACCCTTGGTAGGTAGGTCTCCAGGAGTTCGGGAATGTATTGTTGAGTCATCCCAACGCATCTCCCTTCTACTTTCCTGGCAACACCCTCCCAGCCCCAGCCTCCAACCACCATCAAACTCGCTTTCATGTGCCAAGAAAGTCCAACAGCTGGGCCACTTACATCGCCAAAGTCATAATTTTAAAAAATCAGCACTGAATTTCCTCAGATTTTCTGTTGTACCTTCCAGAAGTGGGCAGAAACCCTGTTTACATTTCTCCTACATCTCTGGTGGTAGCATGGCAAACTCTTGACAGTCACATTCTAGGGAGAGCTCTGAAGACAATCAGAAGATTTAACGTGACCCATCACACTGGGTAAGAACAGACAAAATGTCTGATGGAACAGACTGACAAATGACAGCATGATAAAAGGAAATGGACATAATTGTTTAAATTCATTGTACTGGTACATTTATAATCAACCCATTGGTTGAACTGTACAATGCTTTAGTATGATTTTGCCAATAATTTTCTTGACAGGAGTTCAAAATTTCATATACAATTTTGTTTTGTTGGATTAAATAGCAACCAGAACACATCTTCGTTCTGTTTGCCAAAAAGACCCTGAGCTACCTATTGCCTGCCACTTTAATACACCACCCTGTTTCCTAGCCAACATCTTTGTCTCTGGCTTGCTGCAGTGTTCCCGTGAAGCTCAGCGCAAGCTGGAAGAACAACACTTTCCACTGGAATCCTGCAACCCTCCAGACTCAATATCGAGTTCAATAATTTTAGGGCCTAAACTCTCCTATGTCTTAGCCCCCTACTCCACACCCCAGGCCTTGTTATTATATGGTCTGCCATTACACGCTACCTATTGTTAGTCACTAACAGTCCCCATTAACAGCTATTCAACCTGCTAGCCAAATCGTTATCAACTCTTTTGTCTATCTTACTGCTCTTCTCTTTCTTTGGGCTCTTTCCCCACCTATTGCTTACTCCTTTCCCCCACCCTCCACCCTATCATCTGCATATAAACTGACATTTTCCTAGCTACCATCAGTTCTGAGGAAGGGTCACTGAACATGAAAGTTAACACTGATTCTTCTTCCCAGATGCTGCCAGACCTACCGAGCTCACCAGCAACTTCTGTTTTTGCTTCTGATTTACAGCATCCGCAGTTCTTTCGGTTTTTATTAAAGGAATTACTAGTGCATTATTTGCATGAATCCAGGAAATTCATATGAGTGTTATTCCAATATTAGTTAAATAAATTACATTGCTTCGACATACATTCGGAGTGGTATAAACCTGTCATAAATTAGTTCCTTCATAAGAACAATTCAGATCTTATGGCAAAGTGTGGAGCTGGAGGAACACAGCAGGCCAGGCAGCATCAGAGGAGCAGGAAGGCTGATGTTTCAGGGTCCCGACATTTCAGGGTCCTTCTGTGTTCCTCCAGCTCCACACTTTATTATCTCTGACTCCGGTATCTGCAGTCCTTTCTATCTCAGATCTTATTACAGCAGCAGTTTTACTGGAACTTTCTGGTAAATTTCAGCTCATATTAGGTCAAACAATGTCGCCCCACCTAATTGTGGACCTCTCTATACAGTAAGGTCACGATTACAATGCAGGAGGCACATGTCATGTCTTCTAGCAGCCATCCTTCTATGCCTGGAAAGACTAAGTATTGTGGTGGGTGCAGAGTGGTGTAGATATTCCCTAGATAAATGCACAGTGAAAATGCTTAGAGATAGTAGGAACTGCAGATGCTGGAGAATCTGAGATAACAAGGTGTAGAGCTGGATGAACACAGCAGGCCAAGCAGCATCATAGGAGCAGGAAGGCTGACATTTTGGGCCTAGACCCTTCTTCAGAAATGGGGGAGGGGAAGGGGGTTCTGAAATAAATAGGGAGAGAGGGGGAGGCGGATAGAAGATGGATAGAGGAGAAGATAGGTGAAGAGGAGACAGACAGGTCAAAGAGGTGGGGATGGAGCCAGTAAAGGTGAGTGGAGGTGAGGAGTTAGGGAGGAGATAAGTCAGTCCAGGGAGGACGGACAGGTCAAGGGGGCGGGATGAGTTCAGTAGGTAGGAGATGGGGGTTGGGCTTGAGGTGGGAGGAGGGGATATGTGGGAGGAAGTACAGGTTAGGGAGGCAAGGACGAGCTGGGCTGGTTTTGGGATGCGGTAGAGGGAGGGGAGATTTTGACGCTTGTGAAGTCCACGTTGATACCATTGGGCTGCAGGGTTCCCAAGTTTCTCCCGCCTCCAACACACCCCCTCCTCCTGGACACCACCCCAAGGCCTCCTACCCTCCCTCGACCTCTTCATCTCCAACTGCCGTCGTGACATCAATCGCCTCAACCTCTCCACCCCTCTCACCCATTCCAACCTCTCCCCCACAGAACGTGCAGCCCTCTGCTCCCTCCGCTCCAATCCCAACCTCACCATAAAACCTGCAGACAAGGGAGGTGCAGTTGTAGTATGGGGCACTGACCTCTACATCGCCGAGGCCAGATGCCAACTCTCCAACACTTCCTCCTACCGCCTCCTTGATCATGACCCCACCTCCGACCACCAAACCATCATCTCCCAAAACATCCACAACCTCATCACCTCAGGTGACCTCCCACCCACAGCCTCCAACCTCATCATTCCCCAACCCCTCACCGCCAGCTTCTATCTCCTTCCCAAAATCCACAAACCTGACTGCTCTGGTCGACCCATTGTCTCCACCTGCTCCTGCCCCACCGAACTTATCTCCACCTATCTCGACTCCATTTTCTCCCCCTTGGTCCAGAAACTCCCCACCTACATCCATGATACCACCCACGCCCTCCCCCTCCTCCAAAACTTGAAATTCCCCAGTCCCCAACACCTCATCTTTATCATGGATGTCCAGTCCCTACACACCTGCATTCCCCATGCAGATGGCCTAAAGGCCCTCCGCTTCTTCCTGTCCCGCAGGCCCGACCAGTCCCCCTCCACTGACACCCTTATCTGCTTAGCCGAACTCGTCCTCACCATCAACAACTTCTCTTTCAATTCCTCTCACTTCGTACAGACAAAGGGGTCGGCCATGGGTACCTGCATGGGCCCAAGCTATGCCTGCCTGTTTGAGGGTTACGTGAAACAATCCCTCTTCCGTGGCTACACTGGCCCTAAACCCCACCTCTTCCTCCGCTACATTGATGACTGTATCGGCGCCGCCTCATGCTCCCACGAGGAGCTCGAACAGTTCATCCACTTCACCAACACCTTCCACCCCAACCTTAAGTTCACCTGGACCATCTCCGATACCTCTCTCTCCTTCCTGGACCTCTCTGTTTTCATCTCTGGCAAACACCTGGAAACCGATATCCATTTCAAGCCCACCGACTCCCACAGCTACCTAGAATACACCTCCTCCTACCCACCTTCCTGCAAAAATGCCATCCCCTATTCCCAATTCCTTCACCTCCGCCGCATCTGCTCCCAGGATGAGGCATTCCACTCCCGTACATCTCAGATGTCCTCGTTTTTCAAGGACCGCAACTTCCCCCCCTCAGTGGACGAGAACGCCCTCGATAGTGTCTCCCGCATTTCCCGCGACTCATCCCTCACACCCCCTCCCCCCAATAACAACAGAAACCCCTCGTCCTCACGTACCACCCCACCAACCTCCGGATCCAACGCATCATCCTCTGACACTTCCGCCATCTGCAATCCGACCCCACTACCAAAGACATTTTTCCCTCCCCACCCTTATCTGCTTTCCAGAGGGACGACTCTCTCCGGGACTCCCTTGTCCGCTCCACACTCCCCTCCAACCCCACCACACCCGGCACTTCTCCCTGCAACCGCAGGAAGTGCTACACCTGCCCCTACACCTTCTCCCTCACCCCCATCCCAGGCCCCAAGAAGACTTTCCACATCAAGCAGATGTTCACCTGCACATCTGCTAATGCGGTATACTGTATCCGCTGTTCCCATTGTGGCCTCCTCTACATCTGGGAAACCAAGCGGAGGCTTGGGGACCGCTTTGCAGAACACCTACGCTCAGTTCGCCCTGAACAACTGCACCTCCCAGTCGCGAACTATTTCAACTCCCCCTCCCATTCCTCAGACAACATGTCCATCCTGGGCCTCCTGCAGTGCCACAACGATGCCACCCGAAGGTTGCAGGAACAGCAACTCATATTCCACTTGGGAACCCTGCAGCCCAATGGAATCAATGTGGACTTCACAAGCTTCAAAATCTCCCCTCCCCCTACCGCATCCCAAAACCAGCCCAGCTCGTCCCCGCCTCCCTAACCTGTCCTTCCTCCCACCTATCCCCTCCTCCCACCTCAAGCCGCACCCCCATCTCCTACCTACTAAACTCATCCCGCCCCCTTGACCTGTCCGTCCTCCCTGGACTGACCTATCTCCTCCCTAACTCCCCACCTACACTCACCTTTACTGGCTCCATCCCCG
>NW_025969775.1:0-13835 GCF_021869965.1 Rhincodon typus | reverse complement strand
CTCTACACCTTGTTATATCACATATTGCAAGCAGTTTGCTGTTTATCAACTGTGACCCAGGGTGTATCATTAGAAGATCATGAGAAGTAGAAGCAACAGTAAATCATTTATCCACTTGAGTTTGCCCCACCATTCGGCAAGATCATGACTGATTTGATTTTGGCCTGAGCACCACCCTTCAACCTGTGCCCTGTAAATCTTAACACATGCGTCAGTTCAAAATCTGTCTCATTGAAGCTTTATTACGTTCAACCATTGTTCACTGAAGAAGAGCTTCATCTCCTCTTAAGCTTTCATTCCTGCCATGAGCTTGATTGTCATGCTGAATTTTGGAACTCGCTGAAGTTAAGAATACAAATGCAGATTTAATTGCGACTAAAGGTCACCATCTACTGTGCGTCATGCTGTTCGAATAATTTGCTGGCCTGCTGAAAAGCTGGGATGGCCTGTTATGAGCTGTTGAGACACGAAAGCGATTTTCCGTGGGAACCCACACTCAAGAATTGTCGTAAATGGGTTGGGTGACATGTAATGACCACCTCCCATGGCAAGACTTGTTGGTAGGGGAGGACCCTGCAGTCTTCCCGCATTGCCCCAGTTCATTTGCTGGTAGGAAGGCATGTGGATGACCGTTTAAGGGTCAAGTCCTGTTGCCAGTGTTGTGTGTGGTGACACATCAGGGTATGGTCTACTTGCATACTTCTTGAGGGGTCTTGTTCTCTGCTCAGTAGAATGACACTAGGAAGGAGGGGGGAAGCTAGACACCTGCTGAAAGTCACTTGGCTAAACTGATGTTGAATTCCCTTCTGCCTGCCCAAAATCATGACCTTTACATCATCACCCTGCCATTGCTCACCAAGGCCTGACCTTGGGTGGGGTGCATTGCTGGCAGCAGCCTGGCCTCCCTGATGGTGGTGCTGAGCAGTGAAAGCTCTCAACAGGCAGGACCTCCACCCACTGTGTGTAGTTCTGGCTGCCAGGCCATCGGAAGGACATGAATGCACTGGAGAAGGCACAAAGGAGATTCACCAGGATGCTGTCCGAGATGAGAAGTCTCAGTTACGAGGAGAGATTGGTTAGGTTGGGTTTATTTTCCTTGGAAGAGGCTGAAGAGGGTGTTCTGATTTATGGGTACAAAATTATGAGAGGCAGAGACAGAGTAGTTGGGAGATTTCAAGACTAGGGGGCACATTTTTAAGATGAGAGGAGTGAGATTTAAAGAAGATATGAGGCAAATATTTTTTACACAGAGGGTGGTTCGCGTGTGGAATGATCTTTCTGAGAAAGTGGTGGATGCGGCTACAATTCCAACGTTTAAAAGACATTTGGATAAGTACATGAATAGCAAAGGTTGGGAGGGATATGGGCCAGGAGCAGGCAGGTGGGACTTGTTTAGTTTGGGGTTATGTTCAGCATGGACTGGTTGGACCGAAGGGTCAGTTTCCATGCTGTATGACTCTATCTATGAGAATCATGCCCGTGCAGATGTGTCTAAGACCAGAGGGCATAACTTTAAGATGAGGAGCAAGTGGTTTAAAGGAGAATTGATTTTTTTTTTCACCAGAGGTGTTGGAAATATGGGATGTCGAGGCAGATACGCTCTCAACAATTAAGAAACATCTTGATGAGGACTTAAAATGCCAGGGCATAGTTGGCTATGGACCAAGTGCAGGAATGGGATTAATGTAGTTTGGTGTTTGTTGGTCAGCGTTGGCATGGTGGGCCAAAGGACTCGTTTCTATGTTATGTGATTCTGACTCTTTCTTCCTGGAGTCCTTGCTCCCAGAAGCTCCCTGCAACTCTATCCAGTTAAATGCTTCATTGGCACTAAAGTTGGCACGCCTTGTGGATATTAGGCATTGCCAGCTCTCCAGCCACCTGCTTGTTTTCTCTTCCACACGGCGTAGTTTCCTCCTCAACCACCGTGCTCCAAATAGGTGCAAAACATATAGGTCAGGCACTTATCTAAAAGTCAAGGGCTAACTGCAGAGCAAATGTTTACAGTGTGCAGGAAGGTCAGTTGTTGGAGTGAAGCACCTATTAAAAACAGACATAGTTTTGCAATTGCATTGTAACAAGAATGCAGCTTGAGCAATGGGAAGTTGCTCTGTGTAAACAAGGTTCGTATTGGCTATGGACAGAGCAGCAGTGAGGAATTGGCTATGATATATTCACTCTAATTTAAGAAGCAGAACGCAATGCTGTCATAATTGCTTGCAACTATCCATGGCACCCTAGTTGTGTCATGGGAGCAGACAACTTAGTAGCAGGTGGTGTATGGCTTGGTATAAACAAGTAATGATCAAACACACAGCTTCCTCTCGAGGCTGCATGTAATCACCTGAAGTCTCAGTGGGACACGCTTTCTACATCAGCCACAAAGAGGCTAGTAAAAGATGTCAGCTGCAAATGAAATTGCAGCAAAATGGGGGAGAAAATGAATTTAAGTATCATGGGAATGCCTAGGCACCTTGTCCCAGTTTTTATTTTTTTTTAAAAGATTTCCATTAGCACTGCAGTGATATAGCAATAATTGCGGAAGCCATCATCAGCCATAAATGTCAGTCCTGACTGGAACACACTTCAAACTGGAGACATTTTCACTTCATTGATTTGCAACCCTCTGAATCTGGATCATAAACATCTTTGTCAATATAAGTTAATATCTATCAACTGTCAAAAGTCTCTTTGTTTATCCAGTAAGGTTCCGTAGCCATGGAAGTGACCACCTCATCCATGCCATTTTCTTCGAAGTGTCTATTAGGAGAAGCAGGAGAAGAGCAACACAAATTTGGTTCTGCAGCATGAGTCATTAGTTGCTGATGATCAAAGGCTTTCTACCTGCACAGCCTCACTGAAATGCAGAACATTTCTTAGTATAGAAGTGGCTGGGGGGTGTGCTGGGACATGTTGCTCAGAGAATTTGAGGAGGCCGCTAATGCCACACAAAAAGATCACTAATTAGGAATTTCATGTGGGACAATTTTAATTATCGGAGACTTTATCAGATCTAGCAATGAGAACGACATCACCTACAATTTTAAAATCGATCGGATTGGTATTTGTGAAGCAGTAGTTTAATGGGATTCGAAAAAGAGAATCAATTTTCAGTAAGTAACTCCGAGTTGCTGTACAGATGAGCAGACCACATGGTTTCCTTTCCTGCTGTTGTTTCCGAGTGAAAAATTGCAGACCGTATTTACATTTGTCACTAAAGTGGCTGCACTGAAGCTCAATTCCAGCTACACTACTTACTGTGTCATAATGGGCATTTCCCAAGGTAAAGCAGACTTCCTGTTGCTCGCAAAGCAATCGAGTTGCTCTGATGGTTAGGGACACATTGCTATCCCCGCTGACAACTTTTACATTACTAACCTGAGCACTGAACAATCAGTGTCCTGTAACAGGTAAAACCATGGGAAATAAATGGGAATGAACTACAATGAGGTGGTGACCTGACTGAGAATTATGTCCATACATGGCTCTGTATAACTGAATTCTTCTTCCCCTCATCAAAAGAAGAGTTTGTTGGCTGTCTTTTCTCTTGAAAGAATTGTCCCTTTTTTCTGCTGCTTGTTAATAGCTTTGGAAGTGCAACCCGTTGAGACCTCATGTTGAAAGAATGCTAGTTAGATGATGCAGTCAAGTTGGCACATTAGCAGGTTGCTGTCATTGTAGTACTCGGGTCGAGTAAGTGTTCACTGTCATCTGGGACAGCAATCTGTTATCGAACATATCAGAATTTTTTTTATTACTTTATGAGCAACAGGAATGACACAGCTTCTCCAGGAAATGGACAAGCCTGACACCAGGGAACTATGCAGAAATGTAGATGTTCGTTCACTCAACCGCGTACATATTCATTGTTCACATGATGCATTGGACCTTTCATGGGAAACTTCTCACCTCAAAACCTACTTTCACATAACACAGCTGTGACTTTGGACCCTTCTTGCAGTGTAAGGCAGTGCATGCCAAATGCAAAAATCACTTCATGTTACTTTTTCTGTGAGGAAAAACAGAATTATGTGATGCAACATCAATGAGGATTCGGGAGTTGTTTTTTCAATATAAATTATGCCTGTCGCATGTAACGAAGATAGTTACAAATTCAATCGGGGACACAAAATCAATGCATGTCTTCTATAAAATCTTTTCTTTGTTTTGGATGTGGATGTTGCTGGGAAGATCAATGTTTGTTGCTCATTCCTCATTGTTCTTGAAGTGGTGATGGTGGTGGTGAGCTACCTTCTTGAGCTGCTGCAGTCCATGGGGTGTAGGTAGATTGACAGTACTAAGGAAGGGAGTTCCAGGATTTTGACTCCGTAACAGTGAAGGAGTGGTGACATTGTACCAAGTTGGTATAGTGTGTGGCTTGAAATGGAGCTTGCACCACAGTTTGAGTTTGCATGTACCTGCTGCCCTTGTCCTTCATGGTGCCAGAGATTCCGGGTTTGGAAGGTGCTGTCGAAGGAGCTTTGGTGAGTACCTGCAGTTCACCTTACAAATGCTATACGCTGCTGCTATTGGGTGTTGATGGTGGAAGGACTGAATGTTGAATTTGGTGAATGGGATAATAGTCAATTAGGCCTGGATGTTGGTTGAGCTTCTTGAGTGTTGTGGAAGTTGCACCTTTCCGGGCAAGTGGAGAATATTCCAGTACACTCCTGACTTGAGCCTTGCTGATGATTCAGAGTAGACGAATAAAACGGCAATTGGTCAGGTTGAATATGCATGAGTATGTAAGAACTAGGAGTAAGAAATTCAGCCGATTGAGCCTGCTCCCTTATTTGGTACAAGCATGGCTGATCTCATCTTTGCCTCAATTCCACTTTCTTGCCTGCTCTTCATAACGCTTAACCCCATTATGAGTTAAAAATATGTTTATTTCCTTGTTAAAATGACTCAAAGTCGCAGCATCCACTGCACCCTGAAATTCTACAGATTCGCAACCCTTTGACAGAAGTAATTTCTCCTCATCTATGTTTTAAATCTGCTACCCCTTTGATTAAAACTATTGACCGTAAGATATGGGCCAAATGGTCTAATTCTGCCCCTGTCAAGTCTGCTGTGCCATTTGATCATGGCTAGTACATTTCTCAACCCCATTCTCCTGCCTTTTCCCCATAACCCTTGATCCTCTGAGCAATGACGAAACTATCTGTCTCTGTCTTAAATACGTTCAATGACTTGGCCTCTACAGCCTGCTGCGGCAATAAGTTCCATAGATTAACCACTGAAAAAAATTCCTCGTCATCTCAGTTCTAAAGAGTGGTTCCTTTACTCTGAGGCTCTACCCTTGGGTCCTAGTCTCTCCTACTAGTGGAAACAACTTCCCCATGTCCACTCTGTCCAGGTCTATCAATATCCTTTAAGTTTCAATGAGATGCCCCCTCATCCTTCTAAACTGCATTGAGTACTGACTCAGTCCTCAACCCATTCTCATATGACAAGCCCTTCAATGCAGGGATCGTTCCTCTAAACCTCTTCCAAGGCCAGCACATCCTTCCTGAGGAACGGGGCCCAAAGCTGCTAACAGTACTCCAAATGCATTCTAACCAGAGCCTTATACAGCTGCAAAAATACATCTCTGCTCTTGTATTTTAGCCCTCTCGAAATGAACGCTGACATTGCATTTGCCTTCCTAACTGCCAGCTGAACCTGTATGTTAACCTTAGAAGAATCCTGACCTAGGACTCCCAAATCACTTCGTGCTACAGATTTATGAAGCTTTGCCCCGTTTAGAAAATACAGTTTGTGTGGTTGTTAACTTGCTCGCCGAGCTGGCTTGTTCTTGTTCAGACATTTTGTCACCATGCAAGGTGACATCGTCAGTGGAGCCTCTGATGCGATGTTGTTCTCCTCTGCTTGGAATTTATACTGCCTGGTCCATTATAGCCGGTAGTGTCAGTTCCAGTTTTGATCTGTATGTGTTTGTATATGGGGTGCAATTCTAAAAGCTTGTTGATAGCATTACGATGGAGAACCATGCCTCTAAGAATTCCCGTGCATGTCTGTGTTTGGCTTGGGCTACTACAGTTACCTTGTCCCAGTTAAACTGATGGCCTTCATTGTCTGAGTGTACCAATTATTAAGGAGAGTTAGTTGTGCCATTTTGCTGCTAGCTGATGTTCATGTATTCTGATGGCTAGTTTCCTTCCTGTCTGTCCATTGTAATGCTGTGGAGTCAGATGCCTACTAAACAGACAACAACAGGAGGTTACAGTACACCGTAACACACTGGCCACACTGCCCTATGTCAAGAACATATCTGAACTGACAACAAGACTCTTAAGATCACTAGGAATCATGGTGACCCACAAGCCCACTGCCACTCTACGACAAACACTTACAAGGATTAAAGACCCCATTCCCACAACATGCAGAACCAACGTGGTTTACAAAATATCATGCAACGACTGGTACAAACATTACATTGGACAGACAGGAAGGAAACTAACCATCAGAATACATGAACGTCAACTGGCAGCAAAACGGCACGATGAACTCTCCTTAATATGGGTACACTCAGACAATGAAGGCCATCAGTTTAACTGGGACGAGGTAACCAAGGTAAACAAGTAGCCCAAGCCAAACATAGACACACACGGGAATCCTAGTGGCATGGTTCTCCACCCGTAATGCCATCAACAAACACATCGAATTGGACCCCATATACAAATCCATACAGATCAAAATCGGAAATAACACCACTCACCGTAACGGACCAGACAGTGTAAACTCCAAGTGGAGTAGAATGACATCGCTTCATTGGAAGCTCCACTGATGATGTCACCTAGCACGGTGATGAAATGTTTGAACGAGAACAAGCCAGCTCGGTGAGCAAGTCAACAACCTCACCTACAACCGGAGCTACAGATATTTGCTCAAACTTTGAGCGCAGTCCATGCCTCTACTCTTCCTACCAAAGTGCATAACCTCACACTTTGCCACATTGTGTTCCAACTGCGACTTCTTTGCCCACTCTCCTCATCTGTCCAAGTCCTTCTGTAGCCTCCCTGCTTCCTCAGCACTCCCTGTCTCTCTACCTATCTTTGTGTCATCTGCAAACGTAGCAACATTGCCCTCAACTCCTTCATCCAGATCGTTAATGAATAACATGAATAGTTATGGTCCCAACACTGACCCCTATGGAACTCCACCAGTCAGTGGCATCTGAAAAAGACCACTTCATCCCTACTGCTTTCTACCAGTTAGCCAATTCTCTACCCGTGCCAGTACCTTGCCCTGAAAACCCATGGACTCATCTTATTTGGCAGTTTCCTGCAGCACCTTGTTACATGTCGTCTGGAAATCCAAATTGATCACATCCATTGGCTGTCTTTTGTCTAACTTGCTCGTGCTCTCCTCAATTCTAACAGATTTTTCACTAATGACCGACCCGCTCTGCCCGACATGTGACTTCAGACCCGCAACAATATGGTTGACTTTCAACTGCCCCCTGGCCATTTAAGGATGGGAAATAAATGCTGGCCCAGCCAGCAACTCTTGCAATGAATTTTAAAAATTCAAAATTTGTTTTATTTGACCATTACTTATATATTTCATCTAAATTTTTCTTCTACCTCTCAATATTACGCTGGGAAGAGCTAGGAGTTAGTTCCAGCTCTTAGATTAATATGAATGGGTAAACTGCATGTGGCATGCACCAGCAGGTTCAGGAACAGCTTCTTTCCGGCCATTATTAGATTGATGAATGGACTGTCTCGCTTCAAATAATGCTGATTTCACTAATTATGGTCTTGCCTATCACAAGTCCCGTGTGACGTAACCTGTATGCCTCTCCCTACGTTTTTTTCACCCTATGATCTGTATGTCCTTGCTTACTGTGATTTGCCTGTACTGCTCGTAAATAAAGCTTTTCACTGCACTTATGTACACGTGACAATAAAAAAATCAAATCGAAGTTCTTCCTCTATGAATTGTGGTAGAAGCAATTCGTGTAAATCAGCAATCTTTTCCTATTCTGTAAGTCAAAGAAGTTTAGTCTCGATCTGTCTTTTTTTAAACAGTAAGTAGTGACTTTCATTGTGTGTTATGACCAGATGAAGAGGGCTGAATTGGCTCCCCACTTTTTATCTTCCTCGAATGTTTGTAACTATATAAAGTAGTTTTATTTCAAAATCCAAGTGCCAACTGTGATATTTTCTTGAGTGAAAGACAGGAATTTTAGTACTTACTAACCTTGAGAAAAACAATAAAATGTGATACCAAATGCACACACAAACACAGGTAATAAAGTTTAAAAAGGGAAGATCATCTTGTGCCAAAAGAAAGATCAAGAACGTAGAATTTAGAAAGGCCTTGGATTCCTTGAGGTGTTACATTTTAGTCCGAGACCAGAGATGATTCTATCTTCCTGCAATAATGTAATTTGCAGATATCATTGTGTTCCCAGTGAACTGATGTTTCTTCGATTTAATTTTTTCTAAACATTTCCTTCTCAGAAGCTTGGAGAAAAACAGGGAACATGAGAGAGCAAAGTTTCTGATTATGCTGTTATAAATTCATCATTATTCTCTCTGCTGTGCCCAATATTACAGTCCAATTGTGTATTTATGTCTGGTTTCATTTTGTTCCCCAAGCTGGATAATCTGCAGGCAACCTTCATCTCAATATTTGAAATTTAGAGAAAGATATCAACCAAAAAGAAGGTACAAGCTTAAGTTAACAAGGTGTAGAGCTGGATGAACACAGCAGGCCGAGCAGCATCAGAGGAGCACGAAGGCTGACGTTTCGGGCCTAGACCCTTCTTCAGAAATGGGGGAGGGGAATGGGGTTCTGAAATAAATAGGGAGAGAGGGGGAGGTGGATAGAAGATGGATAGAGGAGAAGATAGGTGGAGAGGAAACAGACAGGTCAAAGAGGCGGGGATGGAGTCAGTAAAGGGGAGTGTAGGTGGGGAGTTAGGGAGGGGATAGGTCAGTCCAGGGAGGATGGACAGGTCAAGGGGGCGGGATGAGGTTAGTAGGTTGGAGGTGGGGGTGTGGTTTGAGGTGGGGGTGCGGCTTGAGGTGGGAGGAGGGGATAGGTGGGAGGAAGAACAAGCTGGGCTGGTTTTGGGTTGCGTTAGAGGGAGGGGAGATTTTGAAGCTTATCTCTGATACAGGCTTGAGTGACTAGATTCAGTCATTTTTAAGGCACGTATTTGCATTTCGGGCTCAATTTTTAAATTTTATTGATGGCTTAATTTATTAGCTCAACCTGTGATCAGGTGACCCCTCCCACCACCTTAAGTCACTGTTCTCTTTTTCAGATCATTTTTGGCCTTGAAAAGTCCCAGGTGTCAAACTCACATGATGGAAGTCAAAAATTGCCACTTCATTTTTACAACCATTGTAATGTGCTGTTGTAGAGTGCTGTAAATTTGTCATATTTAAATTAGTTCTGAGAGGATTGTTTGTCATACCAGAATAATTTTGTCACTTTTATCAAAAGATAATTTGACAGAGAGTCTGTAGAGGGAAAGTTTGTTATTAATTTGTCCTCTGAGCGATGTACTTGGAAACAAACTTACTGATATTTTGACCTGCATTCAAATCTTTGTAGGTGATTAGTCCCATCACTATACTAATTAGAAGATGCCCCCTTCAAAAGAAGTCATTAATAATGAGTCTTTTAATAGTGCCAAAATAGTGAAATTCTTATCATGCCTATAAATGGGACTCATTGTCTGTCCTTGTTAAATGTGGCTCCGTTGAATAGCATTCCTCTGTTAGGTTAATTCACAACTGGAAAAGGAAGGATATTTGAGGAATTAAAGCATTAATTAGCTCAGTTAGTAATGTATTTTAACTCTTGGAGTCAATTGTCAGCTTTTTTTTTTCTCCCCAGTCGGTGTGTTGTATTCAAGATTAACTTCGCTATTTAAGTATTTGACCTTGATTGAACTCCCCTTCACATCAGTTTTTGTCATTCTGAACCATTACCAGGCACAGTGCACACAGCTGTGCCTCAATCGAGGAAAGTACGCTAAAGATGTTTCAATGATATTGGAACTGTATTTGTATTGGGTGCTTCTGTCACTCAGTGGTATCACTGTTACTTTTGAGTCAGACGACTATGGCTCCGGTTTCATCCCAACATTTGCAGCCTCTGGAAGGTGATGTCCAATTTACTCCATTATAATGGTGAATGGTGTTAGTCTTGTCATTATTCACAATGCAAAATCTATGCCATTAAGATGTATTAGATTCCTTTAGTTACCTGGAAGCTTGGGAAGCCAAAAGTTCTTTATTTCTTTTCCATGCTGGTACCTTGGCCAATCTGAATCAACTTGCCAACCGCTCGGCACCTTTTATGTCTGTGGTACAAATTAATTCAGTGGTTCAAAATTTGGCGTTTGTGTTTGTCTTGATAAATCTAAGACAAAAAGTTTCAGCAATATTACATGCTATATATTGTTCCTTTGTCACCATTGTAACCCTCTGGATCCCAATAACCTAAACAAGCTTCCTGCTCTGTTATTGCTGATAATTTCTTTTATACAAGCTTTATTGTAACAGTGGATGAACACGTGATCTTGAATGGAATTTTTACTGTTCACCACTGCGAAATTTTGATTTATTTACCAATTTTTTTTTGCAAAAGTATTCTGCATTCCAAACAAGTTGCATATGATCAAGTGACCATTATTCCATTGAAAATGCACGCTGGCAGGGATTGTTGGAGAATTACAGGTGGATGGATTGCAATAGATGTGCCCTGCAAATGGTGCTCATAACAATCCTACTTAATGTTGTGAACCAATGAGTTAATACCAAGATCATGGCTCCTTGTAGATAGCAAAGATTGATCAAAGATTCTTATGCAGTTACGGCATTTCAAATTCATCCCTAAATTTTTGTGCTCTTAGGCTATCCTAAGTTGAATACAAAGCTGTGTTGAGTGATTAACATAAGAACCACCATCCTTATCTTGTACTGTCTTTGATACTATTGAACCAACATTTGCGAAGCAACTAAAATTGGGTATGATGTCAACCTGCTGTGATTTGTCACTCCACTGTAAATAAAAACTAGGACAAGTAATAGTTTTCATGACTGAAAGCAGCCCTGCCTTTGCTCAAACAAATACATTTTAAAAAGTTTCAAGTCCTTCACATGTCTGAGAAATTGTGGCAAATGTATAAGTACCCTTGCAACAAGCTATGTCACTCATGATGGTTGTAATGATGTATAAGAAGAATTGAAGGTGTGCAAGATGTGTTTTTTTCACTTTGATAATCAATTGTTCATAGAAGCATAAGAACCCAGAGGAGGAGGAGGCCATTCAGCCCCATGAGACTACACCGTTACTCAGCTGCATCACGGCTGATCTTCTGCCTTAATGCTATTTTCCCACTCCAACATAATCTTAGTTTTCTAAATATTAAAGAAATTAATCGATCTATGTATAAAATACACTCAGTGAATGAACTTCCATAGTTCTCTGGGTTAGAGAGTTCCTAAGGTTTAGCACTCCCTGAGTGAAGAAATTCCTCCTCACCTCAGTTTTAAATTGCCTGCCCTTTACACTGATATTGTCTCCTCCGGTTCTGGAGAACAACCCCACCCCAGCCAGATGAAAAGTCCTTGCTGCGTTTCCCCTGATGAATCCACTAAAAATTTTGAATGTTTCAATGAAATCACCCTGAGGCACTGTCACCTCGGTCTTTTAGTGTGACAAAGTGAGAACAGACATCAGAAAGGGTTAGAGTTGTTGTAATGGCAGATGGGGAGTCATGCTGTTTTTATATTTTGGAGTCAGATCACATCTCAGAAGTGACAAAATCATCAACCATATTAAATCAAATCTCACCCGACTATACCAACTCTAAACTAGTGTTGTACTGACCTTGGAGAGGTTGTATATGGACTAGGACTTATTGTTGAAGCTTAGAGGTTATCAGCAACATGTTGGATCAGCTATGCACTTATTTAATACACTTGTAATTCAGCACATGTGCTCCTAGTCAGATCTGTCCATGTTTGACAATCATCATGAGATCAACTTTGAATTGGGTTCAGGTATTGTGGTATATAGGAATGGCTTTTATTATCACAAGACGATGATTTTTTAACAGTTGTCAATATCCTTCAGTGCTTGTACTGCATGAATACTAAGGATTGAACTCTGTCCTTAAAAGGGTGATACGAAAAGAAATGCTTAGCATATGTTTAAAAAATATCTTGACCTGCACTTAGTGTTATCATATGCAAGGCTATGAATGGGAAAACTGGAGAACTTTCTTTCCTAAACAGTGAGTTCATATGGGTTGAATGGTCTCCACCTGTTTCATAAATGTTCAATATTTTATGTTAATTGTATTCTCATGAATATTTTACTGAAGGATATTCGTTCATGATTTCATGACTAAATTCCTCTTAGGTGACCTTAACAAAAAGTAATTAACTAATTTTCTGTGTTGTTTACATTTTTGCCTGAGCACAGGGTTAGAATTGCTAAGATGAGTTGATAGACAACAGTTTAGTGAGCCACATTCAGACATTCAATGTGATTAATATATTCCCAAATGGTTCTTCAATGAAGAGGTTAAGAATCAATCTGATGCCCTTTGCTTCTTATTCCTTTGTCAAATAACCGATCATATAACAACGGCCATCATCCGTCATCTATAAGATGCACATTTTCCAGAAGGTGTTGCTGGGTAATGAACAGAATATGATTATTTTATCATTTTTCAGATCTAAGGTCACTGAAACTGTTTATAGTGCCTGGACAGCTGATATGAGCCGAATCTGCATCAACAGAATCAGTGGTTCTTTGTGTGACAGTGCACAGGTTGAGTCTTCCTGCAACCTAGTTATGTCTTGTACGCATTGCCTAAAAATGGATGGCAACCACGCCACCCCTAACTCCCAACTTGAAGGGAGATTGAAAAGAAGAGCAGATAGTGTGGCTGAGATCAATACTGTCACCAGCTGATGCACAAGCACTTGGCAATTCCAGACATTTAGTAGGCACTGTTAATTTAGGAACAAAAACAGAAGTTGCTGTAAAGCTCAGCAGGTCTGACAGCATATGTGAAGAGAAACCAGAGTTAACGTTTCAGGTCCGGTGACCCTTCCTCAGAGCACCCCCAGTTCTTCTGAGGAAGGGTCACCTGATCTGAAACATTAACTCTGGTTTCTCTTCATAGAAGCTGCCAGAACTATTGAGCTTTACCAGCAACTTTTTTTTTGTTTCTGATTTACAGCGTCTGCCCTTCTTTCGGTTTTCACTGTTAATTTTGGGTTCCTGCTGTCAATTGTAATTCCACACCATGGCTTTTGGGTGAAGTTGGATCTTCCTTGTCTATATGACTTGGTGCCAATGCTGTCAGTCTGTTTATTCACTGCCAACCCTATAGAATTCTTTGGAGAAATAACACAGCATAAAAATAAATAATGAAGTGGTTATGGTCTGTTTGGATTTTCAAACAGTATTAAATCAGTGTCAACTTAAGCACTTAGCTATCCGTTTGTTGTATGGTTAGAACACAGAAGACAAAAGGGTTGAGAAAAAGGAAATCTGTAATGAACTGAAAAGATGTCATGATAGGTAATTGTAGTCTGTTGGAGTCATTGTTTGCCATATCTAAATAACGTGATAAAAACTGAAAGAACGATGGATGCTGTAAATCAGAGACAAAAATAAAAATTGCTGGAAAAGCTCAGCAGGTCTGGCAACATCTGTGGAGTAGAAAACAGAGTTAACGTTTTGGGTGAGTGATTGTTCAGAACTGCAGTTCTGAGGAAGGGTTACGCAACCTGAAACATTAACTCAGTTTTCTACTCCACAGATGTTGCCAGACCTGCTGAGCTTTTCCAGCA
>NW_025969774.1:2644-13837 GCF_021869965.1 Rhincodon typus | reverse complement strand
TTCAGAGGCAAGTGAATGGGTCTACGAATAGGAAGGGTTGAGGGATACGGCCAAACTGAATAGATTAATTTTGGTTATCTGGTCAGTATGGACGAGTTGGACTAAAGTGTCTGTTTTCATACTGTACATCTGCGATTCTATGATTCCATGTTTCACTGACAATAAGGCACTTTCTCAGTAATATCCTCTGAGAAAGAGGCACTCCCACACTGCTGCAAATACCTCAGTACCAACCCTCTTAATATGTGGCACTCCCTCAGTTCTAACCCATTGATCGTGACACAATGCCTCTGGACTCACTCTCTAATCAGTTGGCACTCCCTCAATTCCAACATCTACACAATGAGGTTATGCCTCCGTATTGACCCTCTGACTCCTACAGATCTGACTCACTGACAGTCCTGTATTGTTATTTAATCATTTCGCACTCCCTCAATTCTGACCCCATTACATTGAGGAACTGACTCAGTATTAACTCTCTGGCAATGAGGGGCCCCCTCAGTACTGAACCTCTGACTGTGCTTCAATACCTCAAGACTGACACTCTGTCAATAAGGCATTCCCTCAGTTCGACCTTCTCTAAGTGCTGCAATACCTCAGCACGGCTCCTGTAATCTCGTGGCACTCCTTCAATTCTAATAACTTTAGGATGTGGCACTGCCTCAATGTTGACCCTCTGACAATGAGGCACCCCCTCACTACTGAATGTCTAATTATGTGGCATACCCTCAATTCTGAACCCTTTACAATGAGGGAATGTTCACTGATGCTTGCACAATGTTCAGAACCATTCGCAGCTCCTCAGATACTGAAGCAGCCCTTGTTCAAATGCAACAAGACATCGCTTGGGCCAACAAGTGCCAATAACATTTGTGTCACACAATACAATCATCAACAATAAGAGACAATCTAACCTCTGCCCCTTGGCATTCTACAGTACCATCACTGAATCCCCACTATCAACATCCTGAGGGTCATCATTGACCAGAAACTCAACTGCACTCAACACATAAACACAGTGCAAGAGCAGGTCAGAAGCGAGGAATACCACAGGGAGTAATTCTCCTGCTGACTCCTCAAAGCCTGTCCACCATCTACAAGGCACAAGTCAGGAGTGTGATAGAATAGTCCCCACTTGCCTGGATGAGTGCAGCCCAAACAACACAAGAAGCTTCAAACCATCTAGTACAAAGCAGAACGCTGAACTGGCACGACAACCACAAATATCCACTCCCTCTACCAACGACAGTCAGTAGCAGCAGTGTATGCTGTCCACAAGATGCACTGCAGAAATTCACTAAAGATCCTCAGATTTACCCACGACCACTTCCGTCTGGAAGAACAAGGGTAGCATATTAGAAATGCCACCTTCAAGTTCCCCTCAAAGCCATTCACCATCATGACTTGGAAATACATTGAAAGCAACTGTGAAAGAAGACAGTCATCCACCAAGAGGGAGAAAGAGAGAGAGAAAATCTGAGAGAAATTACAAATGCTGTAGACAAACTAAAATTGTAATCTTCAAATATCCTTTTTAATAGCACGAGAGCAGAGAGGGGCAACCATTACAGAATCAATATCACTAAATCAGAAGTTAACAGAAATATGTCAGCCCCAGGACATACAGAACATACCCACTTCTGTAAATAATACACAAGATTTATCTGTTCTCGTGATGGCAGGCATGGTCTTGTTGAAGAAGGTTCTTTCTGAAAGATGGCTCCTTCACCACCGCTCAGTACCAGCATGGGAGTGTGTGTGTGGTGGTGGGGGGTGGCTCGGTTAATGAAGATCTTCTGTTTCCTTCACTGGCTGAATGTTTAGAAGAATGCATCAGTTAGTCAAGTGATGAACTCCCCATGGGAATGTTGGCGGTTAGGGGGGGAGCGGGTGGAACAGTTTCAGGGATAAATGTGCGTTGGGAAAACCATCCAAATTGGGGGAGTTATGTATGAGGCTAATACCATCAGACTGCTGTTAGGTGGGGCAGAGGACGAGGATATATGCTAAAACCGTCTGCTGATGTTGTGGGATACTGTTGCACCTGTCAGAGCAGGACATGGAGAGGAAGTAACATAATGAATGCATATGGAACTGAAACATCAAATTTACAGGGCAACAACTGTTCCATCCCCAAGGACTTGGTGCAAATGCCTTAACAACTGAACAGACCGGCAAATTCCAGGAGAGGTAGTCACTCGGCAGACTTTTCATCATTTCATCAGAAGGCTGAGGACAACATGAGCTTCTGAATCTTTCCACATTAAGACACAAGTCAGTCCTGGACAGGTGCAGCTCCAACAACACAAGAAGCTCAACACTGTTCCGGACAAAACAGCCCACTTGATTGGCACCGCATCCACAAACATTCACTCCCTCCACCACCAACACTGAGTAGCAGCAGTGTGTACCATCTGCAAGGTACACTGCAGAAATTCCTCCAACAATCCTCAAACAGAACTTTCAAAACACGTGACTACTTCCATCGAGAAGGACAAGAGCAGATACATGGGAATACCACCCCCTACAAGATCCCCTCCAAACTTTAAATATGTCCAGGGTCAAAACCCTGGACCTGCCTTCCCAACAATATAGTCCTTACAAGCAGTGGCCAGTGGTTAGCACTGCTGCCTCACAGCACCAGATATCTGGGTTCAATTCAGTCTCAGGTGACTGTGTGTTGGGGTTTGCACATTCTTCCTATGTCTTTGTGGGTTTCCTCCAGGTGCTCCGGGTTCCTCCTAAAGACTAAAGATGTGTGGATTAGGTGAATTGGCCACGCTAAATTGCCCATTGTGTCCAGGGATGAGTAGTTATGTGAATTATCCATTCGAAGTGCAGGGTTTCAGGGAATGGGTGGGGGTGGTCAGTCTGGTGAAATGCTTTTTGGAGTCATTATGGTCTTGTTGGGCCTAATGGCCTGTTTCCACACTGTAGGGATTCTAATGATTGTGGGTCAACTGTCAGCACAAGGACTGGAGTGGTTCAAGAAGGCAGCTCAACACCACCTTCTCATGGGGCAAATAATGGCAGCCAATAAAGCTGGACCAACCAACTATCTTTAGATCTCCCAAATGAAGTTTAAAAACCCTGAAGTCCTCACCCATGGGTCATTCCACTCAATCTTGTCTCTTTTGGATCGTAAAAACAAGAAGAATAGGAGTAAGGACTTGGAGCCTGTTCCACCTTTCAACATGATCATGACTGATCATTGAACTCACACTGTTTCTACCCGCTGTCTTTGTTCTCTTTAGTTCTGAGCACCATACCCAATTTCCCTTTGAAAATAGTGAATGGTTTGACCTCAACAGTTCCCAGACAGAATTCCACAGGCTGACCTCTGTCTGGGTGAAGACATTTCTCCTCATTTCCGAAATGATCTCCCTTTCCTCCTCGACTCTAAGCCCTATTTCTGGACTCCGAAGTCATTGAGAACATCATTACTGCATCTACCTTGTCAAGTCCTCTTTAAATTTATAGGCTTCCATCAGATGCCCGTTCTTCTTTTAAACTCCCACGAATATAGACCTAACTGATCCAGTTATTCATCTCTCAATACCACCATCCCAGAAATCACTCTGGTAAATCTTTCACTCACTGTCACTATAACCAATCCATGAATCCCCTCAATAAGGCAGCCAACGAACCATCTGCCTTGTTCACCACCTGCATATGGTCAGGGTCAGGGTCAAGGTCGGGGTCATACTTGCTTTCAGCGACAGGTATAAGGACACTAAGGTCTCAGTGCACCACTCCCGTTCCCAATCTATCACCCTTCAGATAATAAATGGCTTTTCAGTTTTTGCTCCTGACTTAGATAACTTCAAATTTATCCGAGAGATAGTTCCTCTGCTACGTACTTACCCACACATCAACTCAACTCAACCTGCCGAAGAACCACCATATCATGGCCCCAACAGACAGGATAACATACAGAGCCAAGACTTAGGAACATGCCTCATGGAAGACTTCGTGCAAGGCTCAACAAAGATGGTATACCCAGAAACAGGCTTCCAACCTCAGGTATGCACCGGGTTAAAAGTATAGAATTATGGACGAAGAAAGACCAGGTGTTCGGCAACTAATTAGTCACTAGGAACCATGTGACCACGAGTCCGTGTCCAAACCCCACGTGAGCAAAAGGGGGCGGGCGCGACAGTTTAACCAATCAGATGACAAGGTCTGAGCATGAGCCCCACCTAAGAACGACAGAGTCTCGCCCGTGAGGACCTGGGCGACGCCCATGACGTGCGGTTGGTCCAATCAGCGGAGGCAGGGGAAAGACTGAATTCAGAAGGAACTTCTTCAGCCAGAGGGTTTTTAATCTATGTAATTCCTTGTCCAGTGAAGTCGTTGATGCTACTTCAGTAACCGCTTTTAAAGATAAGGTAGATTTTTTTTGAACAATAAAGGAATTAAGAGATACGGTGAGAATGCAGGTAAGTGGATCTGAGCCACAAAAAGATCAGCCATGAACTTATTGAATGGCGAAGCAGGCTCGAAGGGCCGGATGGCCGACTCCTGCTCCTAGTTCTTATGTTGTTCCAAAGCCAGACCACGACCAGGCCCACACCGAAGAAAGAACGCCAGAGGAGGTGAAGATAGGTGCCTGCCCCGCAAGAGCGAGATCTCTTGTTTTCAAATTCTGAACCGTCACCGTCAGCACCGACACCGTTCCCCGCACCGCCCCCGACTCGATAATGCGGCCCCTCCCTATGCACCGACCACCCCGCCCACCTCTGTGGAAAGAGGGAGATACTGTTTTGAGTCCAGTGAAACGTTTTGCAATTGAAGTGAAGTGGAAATTTGATGGATATAATCCTGTCGAAAGGAGATAGAGAAATACATGGAACAGAAGAGATTATTAGCGTAAATTAGAGAGTGAGGGGGTTGGCAGATCAAAGTGTGCCAATGAATAAATGGGGAAAGAGAGTGGTAAAAGTTGTAGAGGAGAGACAAAGCATTGCTCCAGAGTAGGTGTTAATGATAGAATGAAGATCTGATTGAAAAGGAAATAAAGCATGAAGACAGGATGCAATCACGAGGGGAAAGTATATCCAATCAGAGGACTGTGTTCATGGGTCTAAAGCTGTTGAACTCAGTATTGAATGTAGACCAATGTTTTGTCTCTTCTCAACAACCATTACTACTGCCTTTGTGTTCTGTGGAAGGGTCACCGGTCCTGGAACTTTAACTCTTTTTTTTGCCTCCACAGATGCTGACAGACCTGCTGAACTTTTCCAACAGCTTCTGTTTTCGTTACCTTTGCCTATGCTTTGTGTTCAATGGTGAAGTTGATCTTTAATCTCCCTCACCCTGTAACTTTGTTTTGACCTTTTAGCCCACATTCCTGCCTCCCCCTTTCAACAGCATAGAACATATAACATTACATAGAACATTGCAGCGCAGTACAGGCCCTTCGGCTCTCGATGTTGCACCGACCTGTGAAACCAATCTGAAGCCAATCTAACTATCTAAACCACTCTCACATTTTATCTTTTTACTGCAATTGAGTTTAAAGGCAGGGACACAAATTTCCAAGTATGCTTCCAAAACCTGGATGTAGTGCTGCTGTCATTCTGCTCAATTTCCTTTCCTCCCTTTCCAGTCTCTTCATGTCCTTCCTAAAATATGGTGTTCAGAATTCACTATGTACTCAACTGGAGCTGACAGCACTACTTTAGAAAGGTTTAGCATCACTTTCATGCTTTGTTACTCCCATCTTCTAGTACTGAAGCCCAGAGTCCCACTGACAGTGCTTAATTATCTCAGTACTGACCCTCTGACAATGAGGCACTCCCTCAATACTGATCCTCTGACAGTACTGCACTACTTCAGTACTGATCCTCTAATCATGTGGCATACCCTCAATTCTGACCCGCTTAGAATGAGGGACTGCCTCAGTATTGACCCTCTGACAAAAAGGGACTGCCTCCAAACGGCTCTTCTGGCAGTGCTGCTCTACTTCAGTACTGACCCTATAAGCGTGTTGCATTCCCTCAATTCTGACCCTATTACATCCGGGCAGTGCCTCACACCAGATCCTCTGACAATGAGGCAATCCCTCAGAACAGATCCTCTGACAAAGAGGTACTGCCTCAGAACTGACCTCCTGGTAATAAGGTACTCCTTCAGTACAGACCCTTTGATAATGAGTCCCTCCCTCAATCCTGACCCTCTGACAATGCTGCATTACCTCAGTATTGACCATCTAAACTCCCTCAATTCTAATCCCTTTGCAATTAGGCAATGCCTCAGAATTGACCCGTTGACAATAAGGCATTCCCATCATTCTGACCTTCTGACAGTGCTGCATTACCTCAGTCCTGACACTCTTACAGTTCTTCAATACTTCAATATTGAGCCCCGGACATTTGAAACTCCCTGTATTCTGACTCCATCACATTGAGGCACTGCCTCGGAATGGATCCTCTAACAATGAGACACTGCCTCAGAACTGACCTCGTGATAATAAGGCACTCCCTCTATGCTGATCTGCTGATTACGGGGCCCTTCCTCAGGAATGACCCTGTAAACATGATGAACTTGCTCAATTCCGACCCCCTTAAATGAGGCACTGGCTCAGCATGCAACTCTGACAATAATGCACTCCCAACGTTCTGACCCTGTGACACTGCTACAATACCTCAGTACTGACTCTCTGATCGTGTGGCACTCCACCAGTTTTGACCATTGAATCAGTATTGACCCTCTGACTATAATGCACTCCACGGTTCTGACCGTCTGACAGTGCTTCAATACCTCAGAGATAACCTACTAATCATATGGCCCTCGTTCAATCCATCCCCATTACATTGAGGCACTGCCTCAGAACAGACTCTCTGACAATGAGGCACTCCCTCAGTGTTGACCCTGTAACAATCCTCAGAACAGTCTGACCCCCTTACGAAGAGGCACTGCCTCTGTAGTGACCCGCTGACGATAAGGCCCTCCCTCAGTACCTACCCTCTTATAGTGCTGCAGTCCTCAGTATTGATCCTCTGAATGTGATCCTCTGAATTCTGATCCCATTTCATTGAGGCACTGCCTCACAATCGACCCACTGACAGCATCTCACTGGGGAAATGAAGTGTAGACTGGGTGACCGCTTTGCAGAACAGCTACAGACACTCTGACAAAGAGACACTGCCTCAGAACTGACACTCTGACAATGTAGCAGTATTTCAGGGCTGACCCTCCAGTCGTGAGGTAGTGCCTCAGAATTGACCCTCTGGTGGAGCTGAAGTAACTCAGTACTGACTCTTCAATCGTGAGGCACACCCTCAATTCTGACCCCCTTACAATGAGGCACTGCTCCAGAATTGACCCGCTTATAACTCCTTCAGTACTGACCCTCTGATAATGCGGCCCTCCATCAGAACTGATTCTGTCTCAATGGGTGACTCCTTCAAGACTGACTCTTCAGAAATGACATGATAGCCCTGCAGAGGGAGTCATTGTCAAGGAAGCACTCCCTCAGTACCTCGCCTCTGACAGTTCTTCAATATCTGAGTACAGACCCTATGACAATGATGTACTCCCTTAGCAGTGACACTCTGACTGCAATACCTTACTACCGACCTTCTAATCATGTCATCCTCCCTCATTTCTAAATCCATTACATGGAGGCACTGCCTCAGAACTGACCAACTGTCAATAAGGCATTCCCTCAACTGATCCTCTGACAGTGCTGCACTACCTCAGTACTGACTCGGTGTTGTGAGGTCCTTCCTTAATTCTGACCGTCTTAAATTGAGTCACTACCTCAGTATTAACCCTCTGACAAAGTGGCACTGCGTCAGAATTGACCTACTGACAATGGGGCACTCCCTCAGGGCGGACCATCTGATAGAGGTTTGATATTGGGAGAGTACTGCCCTGCGAACAGGTCAATATTAAGGGGATGCCGCATTCTCGATTGCCAATATTCAGGGAGTGCTGCACTGCTTGTGGTCCGATAATAAGGGAGTACTGCACTGGCAGAGAGTTCGCACCGAGGGAATGCTGCACTCTCAGATGGTCAATATTAAAGGAGTATTTCACCCTCAGATGTTTGATATTAGGGGAGTGCTGCACTGTGAGCAGGCAAATGTTAAAAGAATGCTACACTATCAGAGGGTCCATATTAAGGAAGTGTTCCACTATCGAGGGTCAATATTAAGGAAGTGGTGCACTCTCGGAGGTCAACTATTAATGGAGTACTGCAACTTCAGCGCGTGAGTGCTCAGACAGAGCAGCACAGCAAAGGGTCAGGAATGAGAGAATGCTCCATTGTCAGAGGCTTAGCACTGAGGGAGTGCTTAATCAGAGATTTAGTACTGAGGGAGTGCTGCATTGTCAGAGTATCATCACTGAGGGAGTACCACAATATCGGAGGGTCAATATGGAGCATATGCTGCACTGTCAGAGGGTCAATGATGACAGAATGGTGCGCTGTCAGAAGATCAGTAGTGAGGGAAAGCTGCATTGTCAGATGGTCAGCGTTAAGGGAGTGGTACACTAACAAAGAAGCAACTGTCAGAGAGCTGACCCTCTGACGATGAGGCACTCCCTCAGTACAATACACTCTGGAGTACTGATGACTGACATATGTTAACCCTCTGACATGCCAGTATTCCCTCAGCACTAACCTGACGACTGACCCTTTGAGAGAAATGTGACTCCCTTACTGTTGGCCCTCTGATACTGGAGCACTCCCTCAATATTGCCACTCTGACAGTGCAGCATTCACTTAATATTGATTCATAGAATCCCTACGGTGTGGAAACAGGCCATTCAGCCCAACAAGTCCACACTGCCCCTCTGCAGAACATCTCTCCCAGAGACATTCCCCTATATTTCCCATGTCGATGCCACCGAACCTGAACATCCCTGGGCACTATGGGCAATTTAGCATAGCCAATCCACCGAGCCTTTATATCTTTGGACTGTGGGAGGAAACCGGAGCACCCAGAAAACACACAAACCCGCACAGACACGGAGAATGTGCAAATTCCACACAGACGGTCGGCCAAGGGTGGAATCGAGCCTCGGTCCCTGGCGCTGTGAGGCAGCAGTGCTAACCACCGAGCCACCGCGCCACCCTAGTTGATTTTGCGACAGGGCAAAACTGCTTTAAAATGGACCCGAGCACTCCATTAATATTTGCCTTCTGACAATGCAGCTCTTCCTCAGTACTGACTCTCCAACAGTGCAGCACTCCCCTAAATACTGTCAGAGAGTCAATACGAAGAGAATGCTGCACTGTTAGAGATAGTACTGAGGGGAGCAGCACTATCAGAGGTTCAGTACTAAAGGTATGCTGCACTGTAAGAGGGTCAGTCAAGCGGGAATTCTGCACTGCCAGAGGGTCAACAATGAAGAAGAGCTGCGCTGTCGATGTAATAGGGTCAGAACTGAATCAGTGCCTCATGATCAAAGGGTCAATACTGAGCCGGTGTCTCATTGCAAGGTGTTCAGAATTGAGTCAGTCCTGTGGTAGTGCAGCTCTCTCAGAGGTTCAGTACTGAGGGAGAGCATCATAATCAGTGGGTCAATACTGAGTGTGTGCCTTGTTGTAAGTGGGTCACTTCTGAGGCAGCATGTCATTGTTGAATGGTCAGTCCAGAGTGAGATAGTCAATAGTCAATGTTGAGGCAGTGCCACCTTGCCTGTCAGTATTGACGTAATGCCTCATTGTAAGGAGTTCAGAATTGAGGGAGTGGCAGACATTTCGAGGTTCACTACAGAGGCAGTGCAGAACCGTCAGAGGGTCAGTACTTGAGGAGAACCCCATTATCAGAAAGTCAATACTCATGGAGCGTCACATTGTCAATGGTTCAGTACTGAGGAATCACCTCATTATCATAGGGTCAGTCCTGAGGCAGTGCTTCGTTGTCAGAAGGGCGGTGCTGAGGCAGTGCCACATTCTCAGAGGGTCAATATTAAAGTTTAGAATTGAGGGAGTTCTCTAAGATTATGTCACTCGGACAATGACGCACTCCCTCAGGAATGAGCCTCTGACAATCAGGCACTCTCTCAGTTCTGAATCTCTGACAAGGAAACACTCCCTCAGTGCTCACCCTCTAACAGCGCTTCAATACCTCAATATGGACCCTCTGTCAATGAGGCACTCGCTGAGTACTGACCCTCTGATAGAGCTGCAATAGCTTACGACTGATCTTCTAATCATGTGCCCCACTACCCCATTTCTAAATCTATTACATTGAGGCAATGCCTCAGAACTGACCCACTGGCTATAAGGCAGTCCCTCAATACTGACCCGCTGATCATGAGGCTGTCCCTCAGTAATGACCCTCTAAATGTGAGGCACTCCCTTAATTCTGACCCTCTTAGGCGCTACCTCAGTATTGACCAACTGATATAGAGGCACTGCCTCAGAATTGACATGCTGACAATGGGGCACTTGCTCAGGACAGACCCTCTGATAGAGCTGCAGGTTTGATATTAGGGCAGTGCCACACAGCGAGCAGGTCAGAATTAAGGGAGTGCCGCACTGTCAGTGGACCAATATTATGGGAGTGCCACGCTGTCAGAAGGTCACTATTAATGGAGTGCTGCACTTTTGGTGAGTGAGTACTGAGGCAGTGCAGCACTGTAAAGGGTCAGTAATCAGAGAATGCTCCATTTTCAGAGATTTAGCACAGAAGAAGTGCTTAATCAGAGAGTTATTTCTGAGGGAGTGCTGTATTGTCAGGTTTTCACACTGAGGGCGGATCACGCAATCGGAAGGCCAATATTAAGGAAATAATGCACTGTTGGAGGCTTGATATGAGGGAGTTTTGCACTGGCAGAGGGTTAATGATGTGGGAGTGCTGAAATATCACAGAATCAGTCCTGAGAGAGTGCTGCACATTCAGAGAGTTAGTACTGAGGGAGTGCTATAATGTCAGAAGATTGATATCAAGGGAACGTTGCACTGCCGAAGGATCAGGAGTGCAGTACTGTCAGAAGGCCAATATTGAGGGAGTTCTGCTACACCATCAAGGAGTCAATGATGACAGAATACTGCACTGTCAGAAGATCAGTCGTGAGGGAAAACTGCATTGTCAGAGTGTCTTCATCAAGGAAGTGCCACGCTGTCGGAAGACTATTATTAAGGGAGTGCTGCACTGTCACAGGGTCAATATTAGGAGTGTGCTGCACTAACAGAGGGTCAGGGATGATTGAGTGCTTAACTGTTGCAGAGCCAGT
>NW_025969774.1:0-2634 GCF_021869965.1 Rhincodon typus | reverse complement strand
AACAGAGGGTCAGGGATGATTGAGTGCTTAACTGTTGCAGAGCCAGTACTGAGAGAATCCTGCGTTGTTCGTGTCATCATTGAGGGAGTGCTGCACTGTTGAAGGGCCGATATTAAGGGAGTGTGACACTATCAGAGTGTCATTATTAAAGGTGTGCTACATCAAAGGGTGAGTAATGAGGGAGTGCTGCACTGTCGGAGGGTCAGCACTGAGGTGGTCTGCACTGTCAGATGTTCAATATTAATGCAGTGCTTCACTTTCAGGGGTTTGATATTAGGGGAGTGCTGCACTGTGAATTGGTCAATATTAAGGGAATGCTGAAACTGTCAGTGGGTTGATGCTAAGGGTGTGCAACACTGTCGGAGGAAGTGATGTACTATCAGAGTGTCATCGCTGAGGGAGTTCCGCACTGACAGAGGGTTAATATTAAGGGTGTACTGCAGTGTCACTATTGATGATGTGCTGCACTGGGTGTCAGTATTGAGGGAATGCTCCATTGTTGGAGGATCAGTACTGAGGGAATGCTGGACTGTCACAGGGCCAACATTAAGAGGGTGCTGTGCTGTCAGAAGGTCAATATAAAAGGAGCACTGCACCATTAGAGGGACCACACTGAGGGAGTGCAGCTGCTGCGAAGATCACTACAAAGGATATGGCATACTGCGAGAGGTCCATTTTATGGGGATTGATGAACTGAAGTGACCCCCCCCTTAGTGCTGACCCCCCTCAGTACAGCACTCCCTCATTGCTGACCCCGCTCAGTGCTGACCATCCTCAGTGCGCCACTTCCTCAATACTGACCCACTCAGTGCGCCATTTCCTCAGTACTGACCCTCGGACAGTCTCACAGCACTGACCCTCCAACAGTGCAGTACACCCTCACAGCTGACACCACTCAGTGAAGCACTCCCTCAGTGCTGACACCCCTCAATACACTAACCCCTCAGTGCTGACCACGCTCAGTGCAGCACTCCGTCATGCAGCACTCCCTCGGTGCTGACCTCACTCAGCGCAGCACTCCCTCAGTACTTACCCCGTCACTGCTGACCTCCCTTCAGTGCTGGACGCCCTCATTGCAGCACTCGTTCTGTGCCTACCCCCTTCAGCTTTGACACCTCTCAGTGCTGACCCCACTCTGTGCAGCACTCCTTCAGTGTTGACCCCACTCTGTGCAGCACTCCCTCAGTACATACCCGGTCAGTGCAGACCTCCTTTTAGTGCTAGCCGCCCTAAGTGCTGCAGTCCGTCAGGGCTGACCAGCTTCAGTGCTGACGCCCCCTCAGTGCTGACGCGCCCTCGGTTCGCACTCCCTCAGTACTGACACATTCAGTGCTGACCTCTCTTCAATGCTGGCCGCCCTCTGTACAGCATTCCCGCAGTGCTGACCCCTCTGTACAGCACTCCCTCAGTGCAGACACCCCTCAGTGTAGCACTCCCCGATCTGTGCAGTACTCTCTCAGTGCTGACCCCGCTCAATGCTGACCTCCCTTCAGTGCTGGCCATCTTCAGTACTGATCCCCCTCTATAGAGCAGTCCCTCAGTGCACCACTTCCTCACTGCTGACCCCGTCAGTGCTGACCTCCCGTCAGTGCTGACCACCTACAGTGCTGACACCTCGAAGTGCTGACCCCACTCTGTCCAGCACTATCTCAATTCTGTCTGCCCCCCGCTCTGGGCTTCCCGCCTTCAGTGCAGCCCTCCCTCAGTGTTGCACTCCTTCAGTGCAGCACTCCCTTGGTGATGACCCCCTCAGTGCTGAGCTGCCTCAGTGCAGCCCTCCCTCAGTACAGCCCTCCCGCAGTGCAGCTCACACTCAGTGCAGCACTCCCTCAGTGCTGACGACCCCTCAGTGCTGACCCGCCCTCAGCGCAGCAATCCCTCAGTGTTGCACTCGCTCAGTACTGACCCATTCAGTGCTGACCTCTCTTCAATGCTGGCCGCCCTCTTTACAGCACTCCCTCAGTGCTGACCCCTCTGCAGCACTCTCTCAGTGCTGACACCCCTCAGTGTAGCACTCCGTCAGTGTAGTAGTCCCTCAGTACTGATCCCACCATGCTGACCACCCTTAAGTGCTGACCACCTTCAGTGCTGACACTTCTGAATGCTGACCTCATTCTTTACAGCACTACTTCAGGGCTGACCACCCTCTATGCAACAATCCCTCAGTGCTGACTTCACTTCAGTGCTGACTTCCTTCAGTGCTGAATTTCCTTCAGCGTTGTCCCCTCTCAGTGCAGCACTCCCTCAGTCCTGACCCCACTCAGTGTCCCACTTCCTCAATAATGACCTTCGGTCAGTCTCACAGCACTGTCCCTCCGACAATGCAATGCAGCCTCACAGCTGAAACCCCATAGTGAAGCAATCCCTCAGTGATGACTCCACACAGAGCAGCACTCCCTCAGTGAAGCCCTCTCTTCAGTGCTGACACCACCCCTCAGTGCTGACCATCTCTCACGTCTGACCCCACAAGTGCAGCACTCCCTCAGTGCAGCACCCCCTCAGTGCCGACCTCCCTCAGTACTGGAACCCCCTCAGTGCTGGAACACCCACAGTGCTCGACACCCCACAGTGCTGGACCCCCCAAAGTGCTCAGTGCACTGCCCTCAGTGCAGCACTCCTTCAGTGCAGCATTCC
>NW_025969773.1:0-13839 GCF_021869965.1 Rhincodon typus | reverse complement strand
TAGGAGATGGAGGTGCGGCTTGAGGTGGGAGGAGGGTATAGGTGGGAGGAAGAACAGGTTAGGGAGGCAGGGACGAGCTGGACTGGTTTTGGGATGCGGTAGGGGGAGGGGAGATTTTGAAACTTGTGAAATCCACATTGATACCATTGGGCTGCAGGGTTCCCAAGCGGAATATGAGTTGCTGTTCCTGCAACCTTCGGGTGGCATCGTTGTGGCACTGCAGGAGGCCCAGGATGGACATGTCGTCTGAGGAATGGGAGGGGGAGTTGAAACGGTTTGCGACTGGGAGGTGCAGTTGTTTATTGCGAACCAAGCGTAGGTGTTCTGCAAAGCGGTCCCCGAGCCTCCGCTTGGTTTCCCCGATGTAGAGGAAGCCACACCGGGTACAGCGGATGCAGTATACCACATTGGCAGATGTGCAGGTGAACATCTGCTTGATGTGGAAAGTCTTCTTGGGGCCTGGGATGGGGGTGAGGGAGGAGGTATGGGGGCAGGTGTAGCACTTCCTGCGGTTGCAGGGAAAAGTGCCGGGTGTGGTGGAGCTGGAGGGGAGTGTGGAGCGGACAAGGGAGTCACGGAGAGAGTTGTCCCTCCGGAAAGCAGATAAAGGTGGGGAGGGAAAGATGTCTTTGGTGGTGGGGTCGGATTGCAGATGGCGGAAGTGTCGGAGGATGATGCGTTGGATCCGGAGGTTGGTGGGGTGGTACGTGAGGACGAGGGGGATTCTTTTTTGGTTCTTATTGCGTGGACGGGGTGTGAGGGATGAGGTGCGGGAGATGTGGGAGACACGGTTGAGGGCGTTCTCGACCATCGAGGAGGGGAAGTTACGGTCCTTGAAAAACGAGGACAACTGAGATGTACGGGAGTGGAATGCCTCATCCTGGGAGCAGATGCGGCGGAGGCGAAGGAATTGGGAATAGGGGATAGCATTTTTGCAGGAAGGTGGGTGGGAGGAGGCGTATTCTAGGTAGCTGTGGGAGTCGGTGGGCTTGAAATGAATATCGGTTTCTAGGTGGTTGCCCGATATGGAGACAGAGAGGTCCAGGAAGGGGAGAGAGGTGTTAGAGATGGTCCAGGTAAACTTAAGGTTGGGGTGGAAGGTGTTAGTGAAGTGTATGAACTGTTTGAGCTCCTCGTGGGAGCACGAGGCGGCGCCGATACAGTCATCAATGTAACGGAGGAAGAGGTGGGGTTTAGGGCCGGTGTAGGTACGGAAGAGGGATTGTTCCACGTAACCTACAGTCCTTATTCTCATTGTGATTATTCTTATTGTGATTCTGAAACTTCAGTGCACTCTTGAAGCATGGGCTTGAGGAATCAAATCTTTAATGATATTGGCCTGTCACCTCTTTGGCAGTAACTTTTATATTTTGCAGTTTTTCTTTCTCCAATTCTTATCTTATTTGTGGAATTTGTGTCAAGGGACTCTTGATCATATGCTTCAACTTTGAGAGAGCATAGCAAATAAGAAACAGTGGAGAAATAGCATTTTACGCTGCTTCTCTGGGATTTCTGTTGAACTTCTGCCAAAGCTATAGCAGACAATCAAGAGACTGCCCACAGGAATATTATTGCGAGGTGTTAGCTATCACTAAATCATAAGTTATTAACTGCTGATCTATAAAGTGATAAGTAGAGGCAAGGTATGCCCTATATGGGAGAAGGGAGTTGGTGGATGAATCCTTGCCGGACTATCAGTGAATTACTCTTGGCAGCTGTTACTAAGCAGCATTGAGCAAAGTCTTGGAGCAGGCCAACTATTCTTCCCCTTAAGTGCAAAAAATACTTATCCAATTAAAAGAGGGAAGAAAAGATACAGAAATTACCCTGAAAAATTCAGACCAGTTATTGGAATGAGCATAGATTTGATATACTGAAATGCCAGTACTCAAACTTCACAACTGCTTGTTTCTTCCAATAAAAATAAATTGCAATCGTTGTATCTCCAATTGTCCAACTTTTTGATATATGAAGTTTATCTTGAGAATTATAAATGTTTTGTCACTTAAAATAACAATGAGTTATTAGAGCATCTAATCGAATGAAATATTCAAGGCATTTAATACAAATGGGATACTGACTCACATATGGAGAAAAGTACGAAAAAACTTGCTTAAAGATAAACAGTATGAAAAGGAAGAAAGCAAGGTGGAGAACTGAAGAAATTGAGGGATAGAATTTCAAACCTTAGGGGATGTGCAACTGAAAGCAACTATTAAAAGTATAATGTTTGATGATTTAACTAAAAACCTTTCAACTGTTTCTCGATCTTGATCTCAAGATGGTGGCAGAATAAGATGCTCCAGTCGGACTTCCTCTGCTCGCCAGTTCCTTTTTCCATTTCTTTCTTTTCTCCCCCTCCTCTTTGCAGTATTTTTTTCTCCTTCCCCCCAGCTTTTAACTACTACCTAGAGAAATGGATTCAAGGGAGACAAGTCATGACTGGAGCTGGGGCGGGAGCAGAGCACACGGGCCGAGTCCTACAGTGGCAGCAGAGTGAGCATGGGCCGGGGCCAAGTCCTGGAGCGACAGCAGAGTGAGCTCAGGCCAGCACTGAGTCCTGGAGTGACGGCAGAGTGAGCACAGGCCAGCACCAAGTCCTGGAGCGACAGCAGAGCGAGCACAGGCCAGCACAGAGTCCTGGAGCGACGGCAGAGTGATCACAGGCCAGCACAGAGTCCTGGAGCGTTGGCAGAGTGAACACAGGCCAGCACAGAGTCCTGGAGCGACAGCAGAGTGAGCACAGACCAGCACAGAGTCCTGGAGCGATGGTGGAGCGAGCATGGGCTGAGTCGTGGGCCAAGTCCCAGAGCGGCAGCAGAGAGATTCCTGGATGGAGGTCAACGTGTGGAGGCAGCATTGCCTCATGTTCTGAAGCCAGTGGGCACAGTCTCATGCTGGAAAAGGAGTAGGACTTCAAGAACTTAAGCACTTTATAGCTACTTTTTATTATCATCCTGAACTTTTTAAACTCCATTCCCATGCTTACCTTTTTTTCACTCTGTAAAAACACTTAAAGTATCTGTACCTAAGTACTCCGTACCTAAGATGGCACTGAGAGGAGACGATACAAACTTTTCACTGCACTCATTCAAGTGCACACAACAATAAAGACTATTCTAACCTACTCTATTCTATTGTCTGTCAAGTGAATTTTACAGTGGAGTGGCAGTGGGTAGGGGTGTACATTGTTCTCCCTGCCTTACAAATACCAGTCACAAACTGATTTTAAAAAGTTGCCCGCAACAATAAAGTCCTACAGGCACTTAAACACACTGAGAGTATGGCATCCGTCCCTTAGGGTCAAGAGTTCCCAGGCCTGAGAGCTGTCTGCTAAACTGAGTAGCCAGCAACTATAGCAGTTCCATCAGTGTCAGAACTCAGTCATGTGAATATTGCGATTGTGAGGAGTCCCTAGGATAAAAAGGATATTGTTACTGGAAAGAGGTACGTTTGGGGTTTTGAACTGGAGGGCTTTGAGGAGCTTAGGGTGGTATGTTGAGCAAGGGGAAGGGAGGTCAGGTTTTGGACACTCTGGTACCCAAAGCAGCAGGTAACATCTTGGGGATAGGGTGTGGGGTTGGGTACACAAAGCAAACCCTTCATCAAAACCCCACAACTCCTAAAAGATGTGTCTTCCTTCCCACCTATTAAACAAAGTTGTTTAATAAATAGCCTTTTGACTCCCTTGAACCTGCCTACACCAAGCATATTATAGTGTAGGCGAAGGATTTTAATTACAAGCAATTAATAAAGCATACAATATTCTTAGCTTTATTAATAGGGGTATAGAGCACAAGAGCAGGGAAGTGATGTTGAACGTCCATAAGAGACTTGTTAGACTTCAGCTGAAGTATTGTTTTCAGTTGTGTATGCCATATTATCAGAAATTGTGAGCAGGCTGGCTACCGTAGGTAGGGAGAATCTGTTCCTGCTCTTAAAAGAAACAGGAATGAGAGTACATAGATTTAAAATGATATGTAAATGAAGCAAGGATGATGCAAGAAATTTGTTTTCCACTCAGTGAATAGCTAGGGTATGGAATGCACTGCCTGGAAATGTGGTGGAGGTGGGCTCCATTGAGGAATTCAAGAGAGCATTGGATTATTATTTGGACAGAAATGTTGTGCAGGAATTAGGGGAAGAAGTAGAAGATTGACACTTGGTAATAATGCGGGCAGGATAGGTCAAATGACCTTCTCCTGCACTGTAATAATTCTGTGATTCTGATCTTCTGTTGAATTCTGTAAGAAAGCATCAATGACATCTCAGCATCAATATTATACCAAAGCATGCCAAGTTATATTGAAGACTGATGCTGCACTGAAACATTAACTTTTGCAGAGAACAATCATGTAAATAACTTTCACTTACCACTGTTCTCAGGGAGAACATGAAGGGGGAATGTTCTCCCTCCTCTTCCTTCCAACATTGGTAATGCTGTGCACTATGTCTTTTTATTCTTTACTTTGGTTTCCTAGTTAAAAAATAAACAGTCCATGAAAATGCGAAGAGATTTGAGATTTTTGTATAGCTGAATATTATAGTTTCAGAGTTTTTCAAACTGTTGTATCTTGGCATGAAATGTTGAAAAGTGAAACACGTTTTTACTTATATGTAGTTTAAAAGTTTAAACTCATTTTGGTTCCACCAAGTTGCAATGAACTGAAACCCCAGCTGTGAAAAATTCAGGAAAAAATATTTTAATAGTTAATTTAGTGTTTGCTAGCTTATATTTCATTATTCCCCAGGGGTGGTATAACATTTTCTGTGCCATCTATATATATCTTCTCAAAAATCAAATATTTTATTTCCTTTAACACAGAACTACACATTTAAATAATTCCAAGCCTCTTGTGAAGAGGTTAAATGACAGTAACCATGCCTGCATGTGTCATTCATGCCATTAGAACATTCCATATCCATGAGGCACACATATGTAGCTTGAGATTTTGTTTTCGAGAATTGATTCCAGAGAATATTCATTGCAACAGCAGTTTTGAAGTGATCTGTTTATAAACGTTGGCTTCTTTGAATTTTATCTTGCTATTAAATCAGGCAGAGAAGCAGCATGTAATCCTTAAATAGGGTCCTGTTCTGAAATCATCAGGTTTACATGCTGCAGGTAATGTAGTATAATTCAACCCAAATGTAATTAAGCACAGTAATCAAACGTACTTAGCTGTTAACTCAAAGCATTCATACATGACTGCAATGAGGTTATGATGTGCTAATATGAGGAATGCACCAAGGCAGCAACAGACTCATGAATTTTTTGTCAACCTTCTGCAGGGATGTTAGTCAAGAATGATCAAGCTGACAAGCAGACAAAGTTGAATCCTGCTGAACCTAATCAATCCAAGCTGAAATATCTGGCTCCATGAGGTCAGGAAAGTCTACAAATTGTGCAACTCTGACTGACTAAAAGCATCTGATATCAGCAAAGATTGCTATTTTGCTGCAAGACATGGTTCTGTTGTGGAAAGGTGTCTAGAAACGGATCTCTGTTGTGGTTAAACCATGCAACATAAAACGGAAAAACTTGCCTGACATGATGTCAGGACATCTGAGAGTGCTTTACAGCCAGTGAAGTACTTTTTGAGATGTAGTCAGAATTACAATAAAGAAACAAAGTCAGAAGTTTGCATACAGCAAGTTCTCACTAGCAGCAATTTGACAGTGATCAGACAATGGTGATTCTTGTTGAGAGATAAATTTGAGGAAGGACTAAGAGAAATCTCCCACTCTTCCTTGAATAATCACAATGGGCAGAATTTAATGATCATGATGGTGGGCCTGTCAAACGGTTGGAGAGTTGATGACAATCCCACTGCAGCCATTGTTTTCATTCATTCATGGGATACAGGTATCGCTGACTGGCCTGACAGTTATCACCCATCTCTCTTTGCCCTTGAGAAGGTAGTGGTGAGCTGCCTTCATGAATTGCTACAATCCATTTGGTATCGGTAGACTCACAATGCCGTTAGGGAGGCACTTCTGGGATTTTGACCGAGAGTCACTGAAGGAACAGTGATATATTTCCAAGTCTACATGGTAAGTGGCTTGGAGTGGCACTTGCAGCTGGTGATGTTTCCACCTGCTGCCTTTGATCTTCCAGATGGCAGTAGTCATAGGTTTGGAAAGTAGTATATAAGGAGCTTTGGCGAATGTTGGCAGTGTATCTTGTAGTTGGTACACATGCTGCTACTGACTATCAGTGGAGCAGGGAGTGCATGTTAATGAATCTGGTGCTAATCAAGTGGACAGTTTTATCTTGGATGCTGTCAAACTTTACTGAGTTTTGTTGGAGCTACAAACATTCTGGCAAATGGTGAGTATTCCTTCACACTCCTGACTAGTGTCCTGTAAATGGTAGACAGACTTTAGAAGTCAGAAGGTGAGTTACTTACAGGATTCCTAACCGCTGACTTGTTCTTGTAGCCACGTGACTAATTCAGTTCAGTTTCTGCTCCATGGTAACCTCCGTAATAATGTGGTATTCGGTGATAGTAATCCCATTGCGTGTGAAAGGGTGATGGTTAAGTTCTCCCTTTTTAAAAATAGTCATTGCCTGGCAGTCACAATGGTGCTGAACAATGTGGAATCATTAATAACAAGGTGTAGAGCTGGATGAACACAGCAGGCCAAGCAGCATCAGAGGAGCAGGAAGGCTGACGTTTCGGACCCAGACCCTTCTTCAGAAATGGGGGAGGGGAAGGGTGTTCTGAAATAAATAGGGAGAGAAGGGGAGGCGGATAGAGGAGAAGAAAGGTGGAAAGGAGACAGACCGGTCAAAGAGGCGGGGATGGAGCCAGTAAAGGTGAGTGTAGGTGGGGAGGTAGGGAGGAGATAGGTCAGTCCAGGGAGGACGGACAGGTCAAAGGGGCAGGATGAGGTTAGTAGGTAGGAGATGGGGGTGGGGCTTGAGGTGGGAGGAGGGGATAGGTGGGAGGAAGGACACGTTAGGGAGGCAGGGACAAGCTGGGCTGGTTTTGGGATGCAGTAGGGGGAGGGGAGATTTTGAAGCTTGTGAAGTCCGCCTTGATACCATTGGGCTGCAGGGTTCCCAAGCGGAATATGAGTTGCTGTTCCTGCAACCTTCGGGTAGCATCGTTGTGGCACTGCAGGAGGCCCAGGATGGACAATTCGTCTGCGGAATGGGAGGGGGAGTTGAAATGGTTCGCGACTGGGAGGTGCAGTTGTTTAGTGCGAACCGAGCGTAGGTGTTCTGCAAAGCGGTCCCCAAGCCTCCGCTTGGTTTCCCCGATGTAGAGGAGGCCACAACAGGAACAGCGGATGCAGTATACCACCTTAGCAGATGTATAGGTGAACATCTGCTTGATGTGGAAAGTCTTCTTGGGGCCTTGGATGGGGGTGAGGGGGGAGGTGTAGGGGCAGGTGTAGCACTTCCTGCGGTTGCAGGGAAAAGTGCCGGGTGAGGTGGGGCTGGAGGGGAGTGTGGAGTGGACAAGGGAGTCACAGAGAGAGTGGTCCGTCCAGAAGGCAGATAAGGGTGGGGAGGGAAAAATGTCTTTGGTGGTGGGGTCGGATTGCAGATGGCGGAAGTGTCGGAGGATGATGCGTTGGATCCAGAGGTTGATGTGGTGGTACGTGAGGACGAGGGGGATTCTGTTTTGGTTGTTATTGCCGGGAGCGGGTGTGAGGGATGAGTTGCGGGAAATGCGGGAGACACGGTCGAGGGCATTCTCGACCACTGAGGGGGGGAAGTTGCGGTCCTTGAAAAACGAGGACATCTGAGATGTACTGGAGTGGAATGCCTCATCCTGGGAGCAGATGCGGCGGAGGTGAAGGAATTGGGAGTATGGGATGGCATTTTGCAGGAAGGTGGATGGGAGGAGGTGCAGTCTAGGTAGCTTTGGGAGTCGGTGGGCTTGAAATGGATATCGGTTTCTAGGTGGTGAATTGGTTGTCATTGGTGAACATCCATAATTCTGCACTTACAATGGATTGAATGTCATTGATGAAGCAGCTTAAGATGGTTGGGACTAAGAGATTACTCCAAGGAACTCTTGCAGACATGTCCTTGGAGCTGAGATGACTGACCTCCAACAATTATCTTCCTATGTGCTAGGTATGACTCCAACCAACTAGGTATGACTCTTTGATGCCACACTTGGTTTAATGTGCCTTGATGTTAAGGGCAGTCACTTTTACTTCATCTCTGGAATTCAGCTCTTTTGCCCATACTTGAACTAAGGCTCTAATGAAGTCAAAAGCTGAATGTCCCTGGAAGAACCCGAATTAAGTGGCAGTGAATGGGTTATTGTTTAGCAAATGCTGCTTGATAGCACTTTTCGTGACACCTTCCATCACTTTATTGATGATTAAGAGTAGACTGATGGAGTGGTAACTAGCCATGTTCAATTTGTCTGGCTTTTTGTGTCCAGGATATACCTGGGCAGGTATATTTCACATTAGTGGGTAGATGCTAGTGTTGCTATTGCACTGGAACAGCTTGGCTAGGGGAGTGGCAAGTTCTGGAGCACAAGTCTTCTGTCCTACTGCCGTAATGTTGTCAGAGTCCAAATCCTTTATAGGATCCAATGCAGTTTCCTATTATCATGTGGAATGAACCAAAATAGGTAAAGACTGGCGTCACTGACGCTGAGGATCTTTGGATGAAAGCGAGATCAGATTCAACTTTATCTTTTGCACTGATGATACGGACTTTCCCATTATTATGCGTTGAGATGTTTATAGAGCCACTTCCTCCAGTGAGTTCTTTAACTGTCCACCACCATTCATGACTGGATGTGGCAGGTCTCCAGAGTTTAAATTTGATCTGTAGTTTGTGGAATCAGTTGTTGCTTATGCTGTTTGGCACGTAGCCCTGGTTTGCAACTTCACCAATTTGACACTTATTTTTAGGTGTGCCTGGTGCTGATCCTGACATGCCTTCCTGCATTCATCAATCAACTAAGGTTGATTCCCCCTGTTTATGAGGTTGCAGATTGTGCCGGAATACAATTCAGCTGCTGCTGTTGGCACACAATGCCTCGTGGATGCCCAGTTTTGAGTTGTTAGATTGTTTGAATGGTAATAACATGGTGAAAGCCCCACACAACATGCTGGAAGGCTTGCTTAATGTGAAGACAGGCTTTTGTCTGCACAGCACTGTGTGGTGGTCAATCTTACCAATTCTGTCATGGAAAGATGCATCTGTGGCAGGCAGATTGGTGAGGATGAGGTTAAGTATGTTTTTCCCTCACCAACTGCTGCAGACCCAGTCTGTTAGCTAAGTCCTTTAGGACTCTATTTATTTTGTTTAGTAGTGGTGTTGCTGAGCCACTGTAGTGATGAACATTGAAGTTCCTATTCAGATTATATTCTGCAGCCTTGCCAACCTAAGTGCCTCCTCCAAGTCGTGTTTAACATGATTCATCAGGCAAGTAGTGGAGGCATATGATAATCAGAAAGAGGTTACCTTGCCCATATATCACCTGATACCAGGAGACATCTTGGGGCCTAGAATCGATGTTGAGGACTTCTAGTGCAGTTCCCTCCTGACTGTTATATCACTGTCCTACTACATCTGCTGGGTCTGTCTTACCAGAAGGCCAGGACATAAGCAGGGATAGTGATAGTGCTGCCTGAGGCATTATGAGAAGACTATCCTCCTGTGAGTATGACTATGTCAGGCTGTTGCTCAAGTAGCCTGTGAGACAGCTCTCCCAATTTTAACAATAATCCCCAGATGTTAGGAAGGAGAACTTTGTAGGGTCGACAGGGGTTTGTATGCAGTCATCGTTTCCAGTGCCTTAGGCAATGCCAGGTAGAACATCCAGTTTCATTCCTTTTCTTCTTACTAGCGGCTCATACAACTGAATAGATTGGCAGGTAATTTCAGAGGACATTTAAGAGTCAACCACATTGCTGTGGGTCTGGAGTCACATGTACACCAGAACAGGTAAGGATGGCAGTTTCGTTCTCAAAGGACATCAGTGAACCAGATGTGTTTTAAAGAAAATTGACTCATGGTCATCATTAGACTTTTAATTCCACGTTTTTACTGAATTTTCCTTGCACTCAAATTCCACCATCTGCCCTGCTCATGCACCCACAACATTGCTTGCGCCTCAGGATTATGAGTCCAGTGATGTGATCACGAGCCCATTGCCTGCCCAACCTGATTTCATGGAATCATGCACTTACTTGGTTACCACTAGGCTCTTGGCTAACTTCAAGACAGATCTGAGAGTTGCTGGCCAGCCAGGGTTGGCAGCTGTCCAGAACTAGCAGTCCCACAAAGTCCATCACATATTATGTTAGTGGCTGCCTTAACCCATTTATTCTCAATGCATTACCGGTCCTGTTACAGTAGTGGACGGAGCAATTTCAAATGAATATAGAGTCATAGAGATGCAAAGCATGGAAACAGACTCTTCGGTGCAACTAGTCTGTGCTGACCAGATGTTCACAATTAATCTAGATCCATTTGCCATCATTTGATCCATATCACTCTAAACCCTTCCTATTCATGTACCCATCCAGATGCCTTTTAAATGTTGTAATTGTACCAGCCTCCACCACTTCCTCTGGCAGCTCATTCCATACACGCACCACCCTCTACATAAAAATGTTGGCCTGTAGGTTCCTTTTAAATCTTTCCCCTCTCACCTTAAACCTATGCCCTCCAGTTTTGGAGTCCACTACCCTGGAAAAAAAAGACCTTGGCTATTCACCCTATCATGCCCCTCATGATTTTTATAAACTTCTATAAGGTCACCCTTCTGTCTCCGATTCACTGGGGAAAATGGCCACTGCCTATTCAGCCTCTCCTGATAGCTCAACCCTCCAACCCCAGCCATATCCTTGTAAATCTTTTCTGCACCTTTTCAAGTTTAACAACATCTGTCTCAAAGCAGGGAGATTAGAATTGAAACAAAAACAGAAAGTGCTTAGAAAGCTCAGCAGGTCTGGCAGCATCTGTGGAAAGAAATGAGAGTTAATGTTTTGGGTCGAGTGACCCTTCTGCAGGACAGAGGAAGATCATAACAGACGAGAATTAAATGCAGTATTCCAAAAGTGGCCTAACCAATGTCTTGGTAAAGTGCTCAATATTAAGTGTCCAGTGTTAAGTGCCCATACACCAATGGCCCACTATGTAATTTTCAGGGACTTATTTAAACAAAGAAACAGAGATAGGCATTAGACAAATCGAAGTAAATGAGCTGGTTAGTTAAACTTTCACAAATGCATTAAGAATTGCTCTATGACCCTTCAGTGGTTTGTATGTTTAAATGTTTGGTTAAAGTTTTGTCTATGCTTCATACCAACCATAAAGTGTTAATTGAAATGTTATTTAGCCACTTCTGAGAATTTATTATTAATTTTTAATGAATAACCTTCTTTCTGTTAACGAGAAGTTATGTAAAGCTATGCATTTAATACATTTGTGTATTTGGGTCATTAGACAGAAGCCTAGCCACTCTAGGGAGATTATTAAATTGCAATGGGATGCTTTTAATTAAAATTGAAAGTTTGAAAAATATCTTGCTCGAGAGGAAAAAGAAGTCAATATCTATCTTTCAGCTGAGGGGCTGGCAATGCAGTGAGATGTGATAGTTGGCAGTTGCTTTTAGTGTCCCCTAGATGACTCTGGCAATGTAGCAACATGGATTCTTCAGTGTCAGGCTACATTGCTGTTACTGGCTCAGGGAGAGGAAGTGGGTAATAAAACACAAATCCAAGCTGCTTAGAGCCAATGACTCTGGGGTTGAGTTAATTGCCTCAAAATGGGAAAGAATTTAAGTTAATTTTTTCATTTAATTTAATCTTGTAAAATTGCCAGTTCTCCAACTTTACGTGTAGGGCAGTAATAGTGTTTTTTCTCAGTTCCTTTTTCTTATGTACTTTTAATCACCTTCTTGAATGGGATTGCTTGAATTATGAAAGCTTATTGCATTTAAACGTTAGCTACCCCTCACTTCAGATTTAGTCTCCTTTACTGATCTGGCAACAAATAGGCCTCAGCAGTTTATGTTACTGCCGGGAAGCTGCTGACACATTTTGGCCCAAGGATGGTTAACATTAGGGCTTCAAAAAACTAATAGTAGAGTCAATCACTGAGATGCAGTGATAACTGTGCCATATCCACATAATCACATGGGTGTGTCCTATTGCCTGGAGCCAAATGGTGCAAATTGCAGTTGGACTCCAGTATCACTCTGAGCTTTGAACATAAAAGTGACATTTACAAAATTCATGGTAGAAGAAACACATCCAACAATATGATCCCTCATTTTTTTTTGATGGAAACTTGGTTGTGTTAATTTTAGCTTTACATGATAGTAGAACATGGCTGATATTAGATTGACATTCCTCTTTCAATTACTATGAAATAAATGTTGAGAGACATACATAACAGGTGGCCAATCCAACATTGCTATTTTATCCCATTGTGAAAAACTAATATTCTTCCCAGACTTTGATTTAAAAATGTTACATGCTCTGCTTTTAAATCAAGTATATGAGTGTGGGAGAGAATATTTTGTGCACACACATTCATATTTAGGGGTGACAGGTTTTCAGTGAGAGGTTATAATCATATCAGTTATGATCTTACTGAATGACACAGCAGGCTTGAGGGGCCGAATGCCCTACCCATGCTTCTTGTTCATTAGTTTGTATAGCCATATTTAAAAAGTTTGAAATTTCAAAAATCTGCTCACAGAATGTACCATAAAGTGTATCTATTAATTAATGAATATAGCCAATTCAGCTAGTATTCAACCTTCACTTGGCTAAAACTGTGCCAGAGAGGAAACATTTCTGTTCCATCCATCTAGCAAAACAACTCACCACTTCCATATGAGATTTGAAGTTTCTTATTTGTGTGAATTCACTGGTAATCCATTATGCCTCTGAATGCCAGAATTTCTGAAACGTAACATTCTATCTTCATGTTCAAGACTATCAGTAAAAGTACGAATACCATAATCCAAGACTCTAATACAATGTACACATCACAGGGAGATTCTTTCAGCACCTCCGTTATAATCTGAAAAGGGTACAAGAAGAGGTTTATTTTTGTTAGGCAAACTATTCTCAGTTGCCATATCTCTGTCTATCTCTATTTATTAATACTACCGATACTCTGTATGCTGCTTTAGTCATTCTAAATCTTCAATATCTTTGGCTCTATTTTACCAAATATCAGCTATGTCCATTTCAGGGAGTTTCACGGAGGGTTTCTCTTTGTGAGCTCCAGTGAGTTTTCTCACACAACTCTCTGCTGCCGATCATAATATGCTTGCACCACACCTCTACGGTGCCACACTTGCTGTATCATGTACCCAACAGCAGCAGAAGTGCTGATCGCGGTGAGGACATTCTGGAATTTCTGCTGCTGGCACCATATTTAAAGCCCAGCCACACATGAGGTTAATTGCTGCCAGGCATGGGTAGCCCTTCACAGTACATATAGAAGGAAGGGAACAAAAAGAGAACAGCTTCTGAGGGCTCATAGGTGGCAGGGATGTGTCTTCATTGGAAGTAGAGGTGCACATTTGTAAGTTGCTATTTTGCATTGCCACTTATCTGATTGTCTGTCCTTGTAACTGAAGCTACAAGAATCAAGCTACACAGGCTAGCTGTCTTTAATGCCATACCAATTTAGAGGCATGTCTAAGGGAGTTATTCTTTCCATGATGCCCAATGTAGCAAAATAACTTGTCATTGCTCAATTTCGTAGCATCACATGTTGGAAAGCTGCCAAACAGTTGAAAACTGGCTTGCAGGTGAATATAGGAGATAACAAGGTGCAGAGCTGGATGAACACAGCAGGCCAAGCAGCATCAGAGGAGCAGAAAAGCTGAC
>NW_025969772.1:0-13847 GCF_021869965.1 Rhincodon typus | reverse complement strand
CCTCCCACCTATCCCCTCCTCCCACCTCAAGCCCCACTCCCATCTCCGACCTACTAACCTCAACCCGCCCCCTTGACCAGTCCGTCCTCCCTGGACTGACCTATCTCCTCCCTACCTCCCCACCTACACTCACCTTTATTGGCTCCATCCCCGCCTCTTTGACATGTCTGTCTCCTCTCCACCTGTCTTCTCCTCTATCCATCTTCTATCCGCCTCCCCCTCTCTCCCTATTTATTTCAGAATCCCCTTCCCCTCCCCCATTTCTGAAGAAGGGTCTAGGCCCAAAACGTCAGCCTTCCTGCTCCTCTGATGCTCCTTGGCCTGCTGTGTTCATCCAGCTCTACACCTTGTTATCTCAGATTCTCCAGTATCTGCAGTTACTACTATCTCTGAAACAATACAGTACAATGGAAGTATCTTAACCACCTGGATTGTAGAATGCGGATCACCACCATCTACTAAAGGGCAATTAGGAATGAAAGATAAATACTAGCATTGTTAGTAATACCCAAATACTATGAGCGCTTTGAAAAGTTGCTACAAAGTGGCCTCATCACAACTTTCTCAAGGGCACTTAGGAATGAACAACAAATGTTGGTATTATCAGGAATGCCGTCATTTGACACATCTTTTTTAAATGAAAGATCGTATCTTTCCTGTTCTACATGCATAAATTTTTCCTGTGTTTTTCCTAACCTATGGTAATCTGTTAGAATACTGAACACACCTTTATCCTTTTTTCTCTAAATCTGAATCGCTGAATAAATTATAAATGATCCTCCAGTCGCTTCTGTCCTCAGAACAGGCAACTTGTACCCAAACACTTCCCAAAATCTCCAAAATCAGTTATATAGAGGATAAACATCAATTACAAATAAGTGATAGAGCTACCGATTTTACAACCAAAAGATCATGGCTAAGCTGTGCTTCTGTTACATCTAGTCAATCTAGTCATGATTGTGACGGGCAATTAAACAACTTACTGCTGAAGAAGGTTCCACAAACATTCCCATCATCAATAATGGGATTACCCTGCACACAGTGCAAAGGAAAGGCTGAAGCATTTGCAATAATCTTCAGTCAGGTGCTGAGTGGATGATTCTTCTCTGCCTCTTCCAGAGGCCCCCAGCATCACAGATGCCAGTCTTCAGCCAATTCAATTCACTCCATGTGATATCAAGGAACAGTTGAAGGCAATGGATGCTGCAATGGACCCTGACTATATTGCGGTAATAATGCTGATGATTTGTGCTCCAGACTTTCCCGTGCCCCTAACTAAGCTGCTCCAGTACATCTGTGACACTGGCACCTATTCAATAGTGTAGAAGATTGACCAGATATGTCCTGTATGCAGACAGTAAGACAAATCCAATTCAACGTATTACTCCCCCATCAGTCTATTCTCACTCATCAGTAAAGTGGTGGAAGATGACATCAACGGTGCTATCAAGCAATACTCGCTTAGTGATAAGCTGCTCAAGATGCATAGTATCGGTTTAAACCAAGATCTCTCAGCTCCTGACCTCATTGCAGCCTTAGTTCAAACACGAACAAAAGCTGAATTCCAAAGGTAAGGTGAATGTGATAGCCCTTGACAGCAAGGCTGCATTTGACCAAATATGTCATCCAGCAAGATGGCTGTGGTTGTTGGAGGTCAGTCATCTCAGCTCCAAACCATCTCTGCAGTAATTCCTTACGGTAGTATCCTTGGCCCAAGTATCTTCAGCTGCTTCGTTAATGACCTTCTCTCCATTTTAAGGTCAGAAGTGCAGATGTTATTGATGACTACGCAACGGTCAGTACCATTCATGTTTCCTCGAATACAGATAGTTCTCCCATAACGCGATGGTTGCTCTCTTGTGTGACTTTGCGCTTTGAAAATCGCGCAACCTGTACAGCAGAATGTTTGTGTTATCCAAATAGCATCCACTAGACATCAATCACATCACAGCCAATTCGCATGAACAAAACACGTGTTATAGCAGAACTACCTGTACTGAAGCAATTCACAGCCAAATATTCAGGTTTGGGCTGAGAAATGGCAGGTAACATTTGTACCTTGCAAGTGTCAAACAACAACCATCTCAAGCAAGAGAGAATCTATCAACCTTTGATATTCAATGTTATCACCATCACTTAATCCCCCACTATTAACATCCTGGGAGTTACCATTGACCAGAAACTGAACTGGGCTGGATGTAAATTCTGTGACTGCAAGAGCAGGTCAGAGGCTGGGCATTTTGCAATAAGTAACTCACCCCTCAACTCCACAAAGCCCATCCACCATCTGCAAGGCACAAGTCAGTGTGGTGGAGTTTCCCCTCTTGCCCAGATGAGTTCAGCTCCAACAATAAACAAGAAACTTGACAGCTCTCTTGATTGGCATCATATCCACAAACATTCAGTTTCTCCACCACCGAAGCTCAGTAGCAGTAGTGTGTACTATCTACAAGATGCACTGCAGAAATTCTTCAAGGCTCCTTAAACAGCACCTTCCAAACCCATGACTATTCCATCTGGAAGGATAAAGGCAGCAATACATAGGAATACCATGACCTGACGGTTGTCCTCCAGGCCACTCACGATCCAGACTTGGAAAGATGTCACCATTCCTTCAGTGACACTGGGTCAAAATCCAGTAACTCCCTTCCTAATGGAAAAATGGCTTCACCTACAGCAAACAGACTGCAGAGGTTCAAGACGACACTTCACCACCACCTTCTCAAGGGCAAATAGGGATGGGCAAAAAATATTGGCTCAGTCAACAGTGCCCAGTTTCCATGAATTAATTTTAAAAAAAGACTCAGAAACTTAGCTTTTGTTCTTGACGTTGGCACCATACACATGCAGCTTTTTCATTTCATTTCTGCGATTTGTGAAGTTATCTTCGGAAAAGAAAGGCATGTATTTATCTAACACCAGTTATATCCTCGCGATGTCGGAAAGCATATTACATCCAAAAGTGGAGTTGACATTATTATGCAGCCAATTGGCACACACACACAGGTCCCATGAACAGCAATCTGATTATGACCAAATAATCTGTCTTTATTTTTGATGTAGATTGAGACACAAGTAGTGACCAGGACAGCTCACATGCTTCTTCAAAATAGCACCATGCAATGTTTTTAACATCAATCTGCGAAGACTCCAGATAACAGAATCCACATCAAAAAACTTGCATTTCCTATTACATTCACTGGCATATGATAACTTAATAGATTGGGAGATGAAAGGCTCACCAGCCAGTGGGCCAACTTGCAAAAACAATGGAGCTAGATTCCAGAATACACACTGAACTACTTTTGATTTGATTTGATTTATTATTGTCACATGTATAGAGATACAGTGAAAAATATTGCTTTGCATGCTAACCAGATAAATCATACCTTACATAATTACATCAGAGTGATAGTACAGAATATAATGTTACGGCTACAGGGAAGATGCAGAAAAAGAGCAACTCTAATGCATGAGAGTTCTGTACATAAATCTGATAACAGCAAGGAAGAAGCTGTTTTTAAATCTGTTGGTACGTGTTATCAAACTTTTGTATCTTCTGCAAAGAAGGGTGGAAGAGGGCATAACTGGGATGGAAGGCGTCTTTGGTTATGTTGGCTGCTTCCCTGAAGCAGCGGGAAGTATAGACAGAATCAATGGAAGGAAGGCTGGTTTTTGTGATGGACTGGTCTGTGTTCAGTACTGTGTGTAACATCTTGTGATCTTGGGCTGAGCAGTTGCCATACCAAGCTGTGATGTATCCGGACATGATGCCTTCTATGGTGCACCTATAAGAATTGATAAGCGTCGTTGTGGACATGCTGAATTTCCTTAGCTTCTGAGGTGTGCTTTCTTGACTCTAGCATCGATGTGGATGGACCAGGACAGATTGTTGGTAATATTTACAACCAGGAACTTGAAACTCTTGACTGTCTTCATCTCAGCACCATTGATACAGACAGGGGTATGACCTCCACTCGGCTTCCTGAATCATGACCGGCTCCTTTGTTTTGCCGACATTGAGGGAGAGATTGTTGTCTTTATACAATGCCATTAGGCTCTCTATCTCCTTCCTGTAGTATGTCTTGTCGTTCTTTGAGATTCAACCCCCCAGGGTGGTGTCATCAAATTTGTAAATGAAGTTAGAGCTGAATTTGGCCACACAGTTGTGAGTGCGTGAGGAGAATAGTAAGGGGCTAAATATGCAGCCTTGCGGGGCACTGGTGTTGAGCATTATTGTGGAGGAGGTGTTATTGCCTGTCCTTACTGATTGTGATTTGCAGGCCAGGAAGTCAAGGATCCAGTTGCAGAATTGGGAGCAGAGTCCTAGGTCTCAGAGTTTGGAGATGAGTTTGGTTGGAACTATGTTTTAACAGCTAATTTTGAGCAGCAGACCAGACAGAAGGAAACATAAATTTTATCATTGCCTCTTTCAACATTTCAGAACACTGCATTCAATGAAAAAAGCTAATTGTGTGAACAACCTTCATTTTCTCACAATTTTAATTGAAGTACAATTGTTCCATGCTAAACAGAGAGAAAATAAATGTTGTGACTGACCAAGAGAGGTTCTAAAAGAAGGGAGCAGTTCTTCATCCTCACTTGGTCGGAACATCATTCAAAAAATAGGAGTTATGACAGTGGCAGTTCGACATTCCCTCTGCACTGCAATGCAGTAGCAGCATAAATTTGTGTGGTTAAGTCTCCAGGGTAGATCTTAAACCAGTAAGCTTCTGACTTAGGGATAAGAGTACTACCAACTGAGGTGTAGCTGACACAAGATCTTAATGTATTATCGAGGGAACCAAGGCTGAGTGTTATGTTAACGATAATGGTATAATAACCAACAGCTCATAAGAGAAAGATTATCTTCTGGGTTAGTTTATTTAAAATAGAAACAAAAAGTTATAATTTATGAAGCAGGTATTACAGCAAACCAACCAATTTCCATGCGTGCAGCTTGTCAATACAAACCAGACAAACAACATTGTACATTGTACATTGTTCTGAGGAAGGGTCACCAGACCCGAAACGTTAACTCTGTTTTTTCTTTCACAGTTGCTGCCAGACCTGCTGAGCTTTTCCAGCAACTTTGTTTTTGTTCCTAATTTACAGCATCCACAGTTCTTTTGGTTTCTATTTAGTAACATTGTACACGTGTTGTACATGGATTCCTCAAAGGTGAAGTCCCTTCAAGGCAAGGTACATATACAACATATTTCTCCCCTCTAATAATAGTTTAACTGTTTACATTAAGAGGTGAAGTTATGGGTCTCTGAAACATGTAGGTAATTTACTGGATACTACGTCCAGATGTCATTATGGTGACTTTGTCTGGATGGGTGCCGTTGATTGCCCACAATCACCAAAACTCTCCAATACAATAATACAATCAGACAATAACGAAGGGGAATAATCAGAAGGCCCAGAGGTGATGTATGGCAGTGCTCCAGTTGCAAATGCCAGGGTGATGAAGTGATGTGCCAAACAGGATATGACATCCTCAGTGCTTTCTAATTGTTGCCAGTGTGCAAATCCCTGAAAGATCGTTTGATTTCCCCCTCAATAAATTTACTAAATTCAAACCACTCCCTACTGGCCTGTCACCCCTGGTACTTTGAAGGAAAAAGGCTTCTTGCCCATGAATATTAATAAGTCCATCCGCATGGTTCCATCAAATCTTCGGACACTTATCACTTGAAAGAAATTCTTATGTGACTCATTCTCACATGCTCCAACCCTGGCAAGGTCTAGTTAAAATCTCTATGCATTGACCTGCAAAATATGGAACAAAATATCTCAACTGCAGTTGTTACTGAACCAACAGCTTTTGAGGGATGGAAAACAGTAAACAACGTACACTGGCTTGTCAACGGGGTGCCATAGCCCCCAATCTAAGAACGGTTAGACAACACTTTCTGCCAAGCTTAAATTTACCACTACTTCCAAGACTCAACAATAATGGTGTCAGTTACCCTCAAACCCACACTCAACAACTCCCAACAACAACGAATGTTATCTCATCCTTCTCTGCCCAATTTTCACTCTGGGGTCACATAAACTTTAAAGCATTAGAATGGGGTCACATTTGGAGAAAGTTTAGGAAGCACTACTGTAAAGTAATTGTCCAACCAAGGGTTGTTGCTAAAGATAAAGTACACCCTTGTCTCTTTTAGCATGCTTCAAAACGGGGACCCATAAGATGTTAGAACTGTATGTCATTTAAAGGTACTATGTTGTTTTAAGTGCAAACTAAATTGAACACCTATTTATTTGTGATACCAACCATCTCACTCGACTGTACAAGTCTCAAGGCTAAGTGAAGCAAACAAAGTAAACAAATAAACACAATTAAAATTGTCTAAAGACAAAGAATGCTTGAAACAACACCATAAACTATTTTACTGTAAACAGCTTAGTAATGCCTCTTTCTGTGAGCAATCATTCTTGATCCATCCCAAACATAGCTTTTATAATGATCCCTGCATAATATTTCTTTTATTAAATTTCTGTCAAAATAGATTTTGTAAAAACTCGTTAAAGGGATTTGTGCAACAAATGAACTTCAAACAATTAGCATGGGAACAGGGATCTGGACATCAGAATTGTATATGATTGGGGGACAATTGCTTTCTAGCAGATTAATGACCTTTCCAAGTTGCAGAATAAGATCCAAACTGCAATTATCACCATAGCAACATTCAAAGCAACATGGCCTGAAGAATCAACAATCTGCCTTTATCTGAAGAAAAAGCAGCTCGCTGAATACACTCACTCTCATTATGATAACATTGCTTTAAAACTGCAATTCCATGTATTTTTCCAACAAAAAAGTTAGTTCACTGAATAATCATATATGACATCATCAAACATGTATTATAAATTGAAAAGGACAGACTTTGCTCTTGAGAGACTGACGGGATTTTTTATTTATAACTTGCACTGTATGAATAAAGGTATATCAAGCCATTCAAGAAGGATCTGTGAGAATCAAACATTTTATGAAGACATTTTTACCTGGGCTGGTGAATATTTCACATTTTCCAGTTACTGATATGATAATTCAGATTTTAATAGGGCTTCTTGCAGTTTTTCAACCCCTGAAGCGTAATTCATTCAATGTTACCCTTGTGCATACAGGATTTCAACTATCTTTCTTTCTTGTACATCTCATCTATAGCAAAGTTATATTGTTTCAATACCTGATGAAATGAAAAAAGGCACTACTCACATATGAGTCCGAGGCAAGAAAAAAGCCAGGATTCAAAATCATTTTGGTTACTTTCAAAGAAGTTTGAATTATTGCTGAAATTTTAACAATACATTTATGTTCAGGCCAGGGGTCAATTTTTTTTTTCTGAGGAATTTGCTTGAGATCTCTTGAGAGGTACTTATTGAATTTTGCAGTGTTTTTTTTTATTTCCACCAACTCCTGGTGCAATCACGTAGTAACATTACCCTCTGTATGTTTGTTGACATAGGGGCTACTTGGACTCATGTAGATGTGGAATTAGAAGAATTTGGCAACATCCTCAATGATCATCACCCCTCTATTAAACTGGAAAACCATAACACTGAAGTCTACCTTCCTGGACATGACAGCATTTGGACTGGCTCAAGACAACATGCATAAATTTGCAGTAAAACTTTGTTTTTCCCTCAAAATAACAAACAAACTTAATTTTTAAAAAAGCGTATTCAATTTGCAAGGCATTAATATCTTAGTACTAAGTTTTCCTGGTTCCGTTAGCGGAGTTTGCCTTTGCTGATAGTTTCAAAACTAATCTCTTCCTTTGGCAGCCCCTCTCCTTCTGCCCTTTGATGCCTTCTTACCTTCTCCCCTTTGCAGCAAACAACATCTACTCTATGTCTCCTTTCCAGCTGTTCACATCCACTCCTCATCCTTTCTAGGTACTTACTTCTCTTCCAATATCCTCAAACCGCCGCTATCTCCCAAACCCTCCTTTCACCAGCCTATGTCCAGGAATGTCATGTTCCCATTTACATATTCCCCCCCATCCTGGCTAACGCCAGGCAAACCCACACTTCCCCCACCCTGCCCTGCCCTGCCTGGCTGACATGTGATTCCTCTGGATCTTTCCAATCCTGCTCACGACCCTGACTGGCTGACTTCTCATTGCTTCTGAACTCCTGACGAAGGGCCACCTGACCCTGAAACGTTAACTCTGATTTCGCCCCACAGATGCTGCCAGACCTGCTGAGCATTTCCAGCAATTTCTATTACATATTCTATTACATATCTTGTATACATTGAATGCACATATTCAACCAGGTCAGTTATATCACCTAAACACGTTACTGCACACTCACTAACACACTTCCATCTCCTTTGCTTGGATGGTGCTGGAGGAATCCGTGATGTTGACTGAAAGATGTGATTCTCAATAGAATGTTATTATGCTATTGCCTGATCAGAGATTGGACAATTTTGATCCACGTTCCCACATGAGGAGCACAGTAGCAACTGTGTATGCCACTTACAAAATGTACTGCAGGTATTTACTAAGCCTACTTGGAAAATACCTTCAAAACCCATGATCGGCATTATCTAGAAGGACAAGGGCAGCAGAACACCACCATTTGCAAGTCCCTTCCCATCTGTTCACCATTTTGGTGGCACAATGGTTAGCACTATTGCCTCACAGCACAAGGGACCCAGGTTCAGTTCCCGCTTGGGTGACTGTGTGTATGGAGTTTGCAGGTTCTCTCTGTGTCTGCATGGGTTTATGCCAGTGCTCTGGCTTCCTCCCCACAGTCCAAAGATGTGCAGGTTAAGTAGATTCGCCATGCTAAATTGCCCTGTAGTGTCCAGGGATGTGTAAGTCATGTGGATTAGCCATGGGAAATGCAAGGTTATGGGTAGGATGCTCTTTGGAGAGTCAGTGCAGATTCAATCAGCCAAATGGCCTCTTTCTGCCCTATAGAGATTCTATGATGTTGACTCAGGAAAATATCACCATTCTTTTAGAGATAGTAGGAACTGCAGATGCTGGAGAATCTGAGATAACAAGGTGCAGAGCTGGATGAACACAGCAGGCCAAGCAGCATCAGAGGAGCAGGAAAGCTGACATTTCCGGCCTAGACCCTTCTTCAGAAAGTCTAGGCCCGAAACGTCAGCTTTCCTGCTCCTCTGATGCTGCTTCGCCAGCTGTGTTCACCCTGCTCTGCACCTTGTTATCACCATTCTTTTAGTGCCTCTGGATCAAAATCCTATAATTTCCTCCCTAACAACATCGTGGGTGTACCTGCACAAATGGACAACTGTGGGTCAAGAAAGCAGCCCACCACCAACTTCTGAAGAGCAACCAGAGATGGGCAATAGATGCTGTCCCAGTCAGCAAAGCCCAAATTCCATGAATGAATTTTTAAAAGTAAGAGGAGTTGCACCAATGATTGCAGTCAACAAAAGAATATTGAATAAAGTCTTAACAATATGATTTGACAAAGGAGCCAAGGACTTTTAGAAAGACAGACCCAGATTTCTGCTATGCTTTGTGTGTAAAAATTCTTCCTAATTACATTCCAAAATGATCTAGAACTAATGTGAGATCAATGCCCCCTTTTCTTCTGGATCTCTCCACAAGAGGGAATACCTGTGTCGACCCTATTAAATCTTGTCATCATTTAAATAATTCAATTACATCACCTGTCAACCTTCTAAACTCGAGAGAATGCAAACGTATTTCTTTAAAATTTCATATTTATGTGATATCCTAGTAACCACATACGACCAGGAAAAGGCTCTTCAAAGTAACTAACACATGCATAATAAAGGAAAATATGCGACAACTTAAAATTGGAATAAGAAAGAAAATGCTGCTCAGTCAGCATATGTTGAGATGATAAAGAGTCAAATGTCAAATGCACCAGTTTGTCTTTTTACAGGTACAGGCTGATCTATACAACAGTTTACAACGCTTATTAGTCTATCAACGGCAGTGCCTAACCATCAAAGTAGTTATTAGATTATTGACCAAAAAATCAGTTTGAAGCTCTGAGGAAGGATCAGTGGACCCAAAACTCTAATTTTTCTTCACAGATGCTGCCAGACTTGCTGAGCCTTTCCAGCGACTTTCTTTCCCCCTGATTCACAGCATCCACAGTTCCTTCGGTCTTTAGTTGATCAGTTTATGGTTGTTTTGCCAATAATCGTGGCAGAACTACAAACTGTAGTCAAAGAGAAATGTGGGAAAATCGACTGCCACTGTGCCCCAGCACAGAGAAAGACTGTTGCAGAATTAAGTGGACAACAGCTGATGGCCTTTTAATGAAGTTACACTCAGACGACTTTTTAAGAAAAACTGCGCTTGTAATTACAACCACCATACTGTTAATGAAAATACCAATTCAACACATCTGATCAATTAACTTTAACTGGTAGATACATTGCCTTACACTGCAATACTTGATCTTTAGCAGTGTCCAAGGGCAGTGCGGAAAAGGCATAATTCAGAACACGGAAGAAGAAGGCATCATGTGCTGTTAAAAAAGAAATGTTTCCTGTGATTGGAAAAAGTTGAGCTGGACAAAATGGCCAGCCAAATTTTTAAGTAATGTTTAGCTCCCAAAGCCAAGTCAAACCAAACTCTTAACTAATTCTGAGTTGTTTGGTTTCTTTTTACTGTAGTGATGGGCTTCCAACTTAGGATTTCTATTTTGTTTGGGTTTTCACTTAGAGGAAACAAAGATAATTAACAGAAAATGTAGAATATATAGTGAAAGATGAGATCAATGTAATAGAAAGTAACATACTTGTTCAGTTACTTCATCACGATGGGCATTAATGCAGTGACGGCTGAAAGAGGGAGAGTGCAAAATGCCAAGGGTTAAGTCACTTGTTGCTCACTATTCATTAGTCACACTATTGAATAATCAATACAAGCATTTCTCAGCTGTAAGCATGTTAAGGACGCAGTTCTCTATGTCATGTAATAATTCAGACCGCCAGGCAGTGAAGGCTAAAACTGGAGCTTAGGCTTCAACACTTAGCAGTTTTATTATTATAGAGACATGCATGAATGGGGTTCTGACATATTAACCTGCTATAGAGATCCTTCCTCAAAACAGTTAGAATGTCACTGGTCACGTCAAGAAAGAGGATGCCAATTGGAATATTTAAATTGCTGATAAATAAGGCTGTTAGAAACCTAATTGTCTCCCATCTCTTGGGGATGGCCACCCTACAGAACTGGAAAGTCAGCACACCCATTCCCATCTGCTGTGGGCACCAAAGATTAAGCCCAATGTCTCTTTGAAAAATTGAAATGTTATAATGTACAAGGATTCAGACAGGTACAGATAAGAATACCTTGATTTTTAGATATGATGCTGTGGGTTTTTTAGTTTTGTGATAAGCTACTCCAGTAGATCCTTACCAATATAGCGTCTATCTTGGTTTCCTCCCCATTGCCAACATCCTTCTCATCAATGTAAAGGGTAGAGACAACACAGGGCATAGATTTCAAATACTTGATCAAGGATGAAATTACAACATATCAAGATAAACAGAAAATTGAACTAGAGTACTTGAAATTTCTAGCACCCAATTTTCATGCATAGACAGTTATTCTACCTCTAAATAATCCTATCCTTCCTTTAAATGTTTTTACATATTTATAAAACCTATTACTATTATTATTTGTTGCTTGCTAAACTTTTTTCATACTAATTTCTAATATTTCTGTCATTTCTTCTGCAGTTGGTTTAATTTTCTTTTGTTAATGTTCCTAGATTTGCTCTGTGACCCTTTTGTAAGTCACATTTTAATTTTGATTTCTGTATACATTCAAAATGCTCCAGCCTTTATGCACTACCTTTACTTCCTATGGAGGTATGTCTGCACATTATCATAATCATTTCCTGCTTCAATATTTCTTAATACAAATCATGCTGTCGTTTTATTTAAATACAAATATAATTGTTCTTTTTTTACCACCTGGGTATTGAACATTGCCTTGGTAGAGTGTGCAAGAAGACCAGTTGGGGGAAATCACATACCAATAATACTTCTTGTTGAATATTTCTTGCACAGCAGTAAAATTCTGCACAATGAATGCTTATTCATAAATGTACTGATTATATATGGGATGTGCTGTTTACCTGCCTTTACAAATAAGTTAAATAACTTCGTATTATTGATGTGATTTGCCTCCAGCAGGATATTTTACCCGATGCATAATGTCCTTTATAACATCGGAAATTGGGCATAGATATTTTGGTTTTGAAGAACTCAGATGTTTATTACATCTAGCTTTTATATCTAAAAATTTCATTCACTGTTATCTCAATGCCAGAGCTAACATTAAGCTATTAAATTATACATAGCAGCACGCTTATAGGAACATCTCATGCTTCAAGTGATTGTGTGATAAGATGGAGTATATGATCATCATACCCTGGATCACATATTAGGGTACAGTGATGGTGTTGTAAGCGTGTCTCTTAAGGTTATACTGACATACCGATCATTAGACATAACACAAGTACCTATAAGTTACATGGAAAGAACAGGGAGGTGGGACTAATAGGTGGATCTTTCAAAGTCCCAGTGGTACAAGAGTGTAAATTGACTCATTTTGTTTGCAGGATTCCATCCACTTCTTTCACCGCTTGCCAATGCTTTTAAATCCTTTTCTTTATTAAATTCACTGACTCCATATTTGACCTCCAGTAAAATACTTATTTTATGTGCAACTGCAAATGCTGCCTGATTTCATTAAGAGACATTTTTATCTCACTCTCAGGTTGCATTTTTCACATCTTTTTGGAGGACTAGAATCCTCAGAGCAGTGTTAAGCACAGATTCTTTGGCAGTATTTTTCTGTCATCACTGTATTTTGTACTCTAGTATACCATTTTCACAAAAAAATTGCAAACACTGAGTCTGGTCTTTTAACATTTTAAAAGATTCTACTTTAAGCTACACGAAAATGTACACATTCTTATAGTGATTGTTTGCTGATTTCAGCCTAAAACAGCCCGCAGGATATTCAAGAATCTTTACAACTAAAAATTTTCAATGCAGGTCTAAACGAAACATCAAGGTGAGGCCTCTCTGTGAGAAACAGCAGGACTCAAACTACCAGTTGCTGAGTTAGCAATCTGCATTGTTTCCAATAGTACTGTTTTTTAAAAAAAAGTGAAGGGAAAACATAATTTATCCATGTAGTAATTTATGCATGGCGCCAAGAATGTATTCTCATGATTGAAATTTATTTTGTCACACAAATCTAGCAAGTGGTGATTAATTTTTTAAAAATGTCAAAAGCATACTCTCAAATAAATTGCAAACAAAGCCAGCCCCCCCACCTCAAAAATAGAATAAACAGTAAGAAATCTGAGCATACCAAGACTCCCTTATTAGCATTTTCTTGTTCACTTATATGCAAAGTTAAGTCCAGGGAAATTGATACGCTCGCTGTTCTGCTTTACGTACTGGAATTGCATTACCTAAAGTTGCTTATCATTATTTCAAGAAAGCACAAAGGAAAGTAATCAGATAATGGAGAATTATGTTTTACTCCAGCAGTTTCACTCCTTTTTAGTAACACAAACTTTCCAAAGAGATTTTGAATTGGAATTGAAACTGTCCCAGTTTCAGTAAATAAAAAAAATTGTACAAGGCCAGAATTAACAAGTCTCAAACCAAACCAAAGATGAAAGGAAGTTCTTTTACCTTCAGAATAGTAAACATGTGAAAAACAGGTCTCTTCAAAGATGGTAGGAACTGCAGATGCTGGAGAATCTGAGATAACAAGGTGTAGAGCTGGATGAACACAGCAGGCCAAGCAGCATCAGAGGAGCAGGAAAGCTGACATTTCGGGCCT
>NW_025969771.1:0-13848 GCF_021869965.1 Rhincodon typus | reverse complement strand
CGGAGCAGGAAAGCTGACGTTTCGCGTCAGGACCGTTCTTCAGAAAAAGGGTCCCTGAAGAAATGTCCCAACCTGAAACGTCAGCTTTCCTGCTCCTCTGATGCTGCCTGGCCTGCTGTGTTCCTCCAGCTCCACACTGTGTTATCTCAGACTCCAGCATTGGCAGTTCTTACTATCTCTGAGGGGCAAAAGGCAAAGACAAAATAAACTTTAATGGGAATGAGAGAAATGGCAGAGAAGCCAAATAATCAATGTTATGCCTCTCTTCAAGAAAGAAGATACAAGAAATCTCTCAAAGATAATAGAGATCCAAGGGGCTAGTTGCATGAGAAGGTCAATTTCAATGACCTAGCCCTGAGGAAATAGCAAAAGAACCACAAGAAATGCCATGACCTCATTTTAGGGGCTAAGGATTGGAGTAGTGTTAAAGAGTCACACAATGCCTCCTTCCCACTATAACATCAGTGTCTTACTCTGATCAGTGCACCACATCCCCAACATTCAGCCAATAGTGTTCTCTGACAGAATCACAAACAGCAGCCTCTAACTTGTCGGAGATGGACACAGATGCACACTATTATGCCAACAAAGAAAATATCACTTGCTACCATTGGAATGGCCACAACTGTGACCAGCAATAGGGCTGAAATAGGCCGTATTTAATTCTTCACCTTACTTCTCCACCATCCTACAATTAACAGAGTTACAAATTAGAATCAAGGAAGAAGAGGGTGATGATAGAGAAACATCAGCACTCATACCCAAATACCAGCTCAAACACTAACACTTTTAGAGGATAGTTTAGATGTGGGATTTTCCAGTGTTAGACACCAGGCATGGGTGAGTTGCAGCCAGGATACAGAGTTACACGTGGAATTAGGTACAATAGTAACCATGGGACTACATGCAGTTCTTGTTCAAGTGCAGAATGATGGAACCAGGAAATCTGAATAATTCACATTAATAGCATTGACAGAAGCAAAACAGAGGAATGCTACAATTGAGAAAGAAGCTTTAGTCGTTACATAGGGATGTGAATGGCTTTCAAGTGATCTCATGACGTCAAGATTCCTAGTTCAAACAGGCCATAAATCCCCAGTCACATTGCAAGGATAAAAAGAAATAGCAACAATTGCATTGTATATCCATGAGGGATATGTATGATTTAACCAGAGGATGAAATCATGCACAGCTTGTGATGCTCAGAAGAGGAGGTTAATTAAACAATGTACAGAAAAAGAAAAACATCACTATGTTGCCTCACCCCAACTTTTCTCAGAGAGAAATGGCCAGAGAGAATCAGTCTTAATATCCCTCTTTCCAACTTCCCAATGCTAAGTGAGTGGTCACGTTCCCAATGGCATGGGAAAGGATGACATTATGCTCCATTGGGGGTGCACATAAGCCTCCTGCCAATTGTTGTCTACGGGTCCGAAAGGGTAAATATCTGATTGAGAGCAATAAGCATCATCTACTGTGATGATGTCATGATGACTTGATGTGGAAGTAAAATAGGATCTTATGGGAGACAGACCTAAGGTGAGGTCTTCCCAACAGTCTTCCTATTAATGTAGAGCTTATTCTGACAATCTTTAAGCAGTTGCAGAGATGCAATAAATCATATCTTGTTTATCCCACAAGATTCTTCTCTTTGGACCAAAAGCTGGCTACCTTCATGTACACTAGATGACATAATTTCTTAACGAACCTATACAGATGTAAGTAAACACAAGAGTAGCGAGTTGGACTAATTTGGTAATGCCCTGATTCCCAGCAGTATTCCCAAACAATTCTGAGGCAATAATTTGTTCACATTTTGTAGTCATGCTGAGCGACGAGAAGGTGGGTAATGATCTTTTATATCTTGTTTAGCCATTTGACTCCATTCACAATCTTATTATTAAAACACAAGAAGGGAACTAACATAAATGTAATCAAAATAAATTGGAGATTGGTGTCTGCTTCTATGGTTTAACGTGGTCACAAGTCATACCAATTTAATAAGTGTCTACACCCAATCAAAGGGTTTTTTTTAAGATGTTTTAAGTAATGTCTAAAATAAGCATAAGACACCTTTGAATAAGCATTGTGGAGCGTTTCCACCCCTTGAAGAACACTTCTCTTCTAAATGTAAAATAGCAATGAGCAAGAAGGAGATGAGCTTGCCTCAATCAGTATTCTTCTGCCACCCCATGGGCACAAACAAAAAGAAAATTAGTAGAAGAAAACATAAAATGTTTCCTGGAAAATGAAGTGAATTGGGGCGATGTTTTGACTATACAGGTTACATAATCACCTTCCACTATATAATTCACTTCAACATGCTTCCTGGAACATAACTGAGGGCTACTATATAGCTTAGCAGTATATCTCTGTTGCCAATAAGCTGGCACTGGCAAGTTACAAGCCCCAATCAAATGAGGACTAATTTTGATTGAGGTGAAAGATCACTGCATGTTCTCAGTTCATACCAGCAGGCTGGTATTTATTTAATTCATACCCCAATAAATCGGCCCAAATGGAGTAACTATTTCAATTCATTTGACTCTGGTTGTCATGTCTGGTCACCTTAAACCTGGAGTAAATTCAGAAGTAATTAGCAAGCTTGTAAGGGTTTTGCAGATTCCTTCACTCTTCTTTCTTTTCCCCAGTAAACTCTGGAACTTTTTAACATGCAAGCTAGATACGGCATAATCCCTCCTCCTTGTCTTCTTCCCTATCTTTTCAACTTCAGTGGTCTCCAGTAGGATGTCTTTTTCCACAGGCTCCCTCAGCATGAATAAATTCTCCTTTTTTCTTCTGAGCTGTAATTCTCTGAGTGTGGGTCCTGTAGTGTCTGCTCAGAGCTTGTCATCCTCTCTGCTTCTGGTGCTGTTGTTGTTGGCCCACTTTGGAACAGCAGCTAAGTCTCCTGTATTATGACGCCCTTCTGGCTGAGACTCAAACCACCTGCAAAAAGAAACTGCATTGCTGGCATATGTGACATTGTAAAATGCTTTAATCCTTGTAATCAAAGTGGCCTTTAAACTGCAAAATAAAAGGCAGTCACATGCTACCTTTAACATGTTGAGTGCTGCACTGTTCACTTAGATGTATTGAATTTACACCACATCTGTGAACCTCATGACCTGCTATATGAGTATAACATGTTAACAAGTAAACAGGATTTTAAGAGATTCCTTGTTGCTCCTTTTCTTTTTGTGTACTTTTGCAGAGTTTATGAGAATATATATTTGATCATGAGGTGTGGCATATATGCATAGGGGCATTCATTGAATTTCAATGGAATATTCTATATTTCCTTGAGACTTCAGTCCTTCATCCACATTTTAATCTTTTCTTCTTTGTAGGGCAACCTGGTCTATCAAGTCCATGCATTATTTCTTGGCCAATTGGAAATTTAATATGCTAGCTGAGACGTTTTCTCATTCCACGTTATGGACATCCATCAGGAGGCAAGCAAACTTTTGGAGATTTAGACATTAATATTCCTCCTTTCATCCCTGTCTCAGTAGGCCTCCATCTTAACTGAGAGTTCACATTAAGGGAAATAATGAATGCTACATATCCAGCATTTTAAGGGACATTATAAAGAACCAAAGATCCTCCAGTCACTGAACCTTTAATCAGCTCCCAGACTTTAGGAGCATGTTGCAGCACAGGGCTATTTAAAGGGTGCACACTGACTGCTATTCTCTTTAAGGATGTAGCTGGACATCTGGATGAGATTAAACCTCACTTTGTTGGATTCGAAAAATGCCAATCCCTTTTTTAAAAAAGGAAAACCTTTTAGCAGTGACCATTTGTCCAAGCATTGAATCTGATTTAGTGGCCATGAGACCATGCACATCACTAAGGTTTGCTGTTTAACACAGTAGCACTCAGTCAATAAATCTATTAAAAAGCAACCTCCAATCTGAAATGCCTGCCTCACAGAGTTCTGACTCATTGTAAGTCAACCTTTTGAAGTAGGTTGTGTGGAAATCCAGAACTAGAGTTGAGTAAATGTTCAACAGGTTTGAAATTGGTTTCTTGTTTTACACAACGTCTGTTGCCTGCCTTACCATAATAAATCCACATCCACAATGTGTTTTACCTGTGAGCAAACACTGTAATAGGCCCAATCAAGTAACAGCTTCCTTGTACACACTCCTGTACATCCAAAAAATAATAATCAATGCTCATGCAGTCCTGTCTCTGAGAGGTAGCTCTATGAATGGAGAAAGTTCCCTCTCCCTGCATTGTGTTAATCCACTTAAATATATGATTTGAGCACTCGGACTTCGCACAAGCATGGTATCATGAAAGCCTGTATAATCTAAATGGGGTGATGTCTCTGCCTATCCTGAACTTGGAAAAGCAACAAACCACCATCCTGAATGAAGCCACAATTCATGGACATTTCCCTGATGACCTCTGTTCTCCACCACCCTCCCCACACTCTGATCCCAAATACGCCTCCATCTTGCTCAAACCGTTAACAGTCCTGTAATGATAAGAGGGTCAATGACTCCTGAGCAGAGATAAAGTAGTCCTGACAGTTTGCACCAAGTACCGACATACTGTCATCAATTATGGTAATAATGTGCTAAACTTTCCCGCATACCACACACAACCCAGTCACTTGGCAAAAAGGAGCAGATTCAGCTCTGTCAGTTCACAAGCCTCCTCCCTGAATATTCTAACACCTCACTGTCTATCATTTCCAAATGACCAAATTGTTTGTTAGTTAAAATAGGCCAAACATTTGGCAGCTTAACACAGTCAGTAGGGGAAAAAGGAACATGAATCCTGGCAAACACATTGTGGATACATGACATGCAATGCATGTTGTCATTCACTTTTTAAACAAAAATACATGGAGGAGAATAAGGAACAGAAAGACAGAAATAAACAGTGGTGTTAAAATTAATCATAATTCTTAGTCACCAATGGTATTTTTAAAGACTTCTTTTCAGACAACACTCACTCTTTAAAAGAGGATTGCAAGATGGATAAGTTGAAGGTCAAAATGTTGATCCTTATTCAAAGTGAGACGTCATTTTATTTAGCCTCCTATACCATTTATAAATTGCATGGCTGAAACATAAAATAAACAAGATAAAGAGAGTTTATGCACACTATGACTGTTTATGAAAGCTTCTTTTTAAATAATCTACAAACTTGCTGGATTCCTGAACAGTGTGGTGATGCAAATACATATTAATAACCAACTTCTTAGTGGCTGTTTACAAGCATTTGGATAGAATTCCATTATACTGAAACCAATTTTATTCTTTTCTTGTATGAAATCAAAGCATAAATTAAAAACATGGAAAATGCAACATTTCAAATAAATATCCTATCGTGAAAAATAACGTCTGGCAACTAATAAACAGTTCAAAAACATAGCAAGAACTCAAAACTCAAATAGCCTTCCTGGAGTTCTCCCTCCCCAATGGCAAGAAATTTCAGAAAATAGGTTGGCAGTTGGGTCTAGGCCCGAAATGTCAGCCTTCCTGCTCCTCTGATGCTGCTTGGCCCGCTGTGTTCATCTGGCAATGTCCAGAGTCATCATGAGTTTCTAGGGATATAGACTGATTCAGTGTGACATCCTCATCTACCCAAACAGTAGGAAGGACAGAATTAGCCAAGGAGAGGGTGTGTATTGGAGAGTTTCAAGACTTTTGTCCTCAATCTCGATTGTATCATCAGCTGTTATGCTGAAATGAATGAAGCATATGCCTTTTAGTCAGGTTACATAACACCTATCCAGGGTACATTATTGTCTCATAGCCCTAAAGTTTGAAGAAAACAGTCATCATGAAGAGAAACTGGTCTCCTTCAAAAAGGGATCCAATGAATCCTTTGAAACCAAAAATCCACAGAGTTGGGGAGTGACTACAAAGAAGGGAAATTGGCAGATTTTTGGCTGCTTAGGGAATTATCTGCTCAGGTATAAGTAGCAGGCAGGAAAATGTAGCTGAACACAACAATATGTTCAACATGAGATCTTTATTGAAGTGAACTTCAATACTTCAATAAAGTAAAATGTCGGCTTACACTATATGTGCTTCATGACAGAGGTCACTTGGCTAGTGCAGACTAAGAAGAACATTTATACATGATTGCGTTTCAGTTCAAGAATTCCCCTTTTATACAAAATAAAAGAAGAAAAAAGTGTAGGTATTATCCTACACATTTTGAGTTACCCAATTTAACAAGTATACACAGACAAAAATATACTAATTCATAATATATCCTATATGTTATACACACACAACTGTTCTGATAAAATACTAGTTTGTTAGCCCCATCAGTCTAGGCATATGCAATGCACTCAGATAACAAGGTGTAGAGCTGGATGAACACAGCAGGCCAAGCAGCATCAGAGGAGCAGGAAGGCTGACATTTCGGGCCTAGACCCTTCTTCAGAAATGGGGGAGGGGAAGGGGGTTCTGAAATAAATAGGAAGAGAGGGGGAGGCGGATAGAAGATGGATAGAGGAGAAGATAGGTGGAGAGGAGATAGACCGGTCAAAGAGGCGTGAATGGAGCCAGTAAAGGTGAGTGTAGGTGGGGAGATAGGGAGGAGATAGGTCAGTCCAGGGAGGACAGACAGGTCAAGGGGGCGGGATGAGGTTAGTAGATAGGAGATGGGGGTGGGGCTTGAGGTGGGAGGAGGGGATACGTGGGAGGAAGGACAGGTTAGGGAGGCGGGGACGAGCTGGACTGGTTTTGGGATGCGGTAGGGGGAGGGGAGATTTTGAAGCTTGTGAAGTCCACGTTGAGACCATTGGGCTGCAGGGTTCCCAAGCGGAATATGAGTTGCTGTTCCTGCAACCTTCGGGTAGCTGGCACTGCAGGAGGCCCAGGATGGACATGTCATCTGCGGAATGGGAGGGGGAGTTGAAATGGTTCGCGACTGGGAGGTGCAGTTGTTTAGTGCGAACCAAGTGTAGGTGTTCTGCAAAGCGGTCCCCAAACCTTTGCTTGGTTTCCCCGATGTAGAGGAGGCCACAATGTGAACAGCGGATGCAGTATTCCACATTAGCAGATGTGCAGGTGAACATCTGCTTGATGTGGAAAGTCTTCTTGGGGCCTGGGATGGCGGTGAGGGGGGAGGTGTAGGGGCAGGTGTAGCACTTCCTGCGGTTGCAGGGAAAAGTGCCGGGTGAGGTAGAGCTGGAGGGGAGTGTAGAGCGGACAAGGGAGTCATGGAGAGAGTGGTCCCTCTGGAAAGCAGATAAGGGTGGGGAGGGAAAAATGTCTTTGGTGGTGGGGTCGGATTGCAGATGGCGGAAGTATTGGAGGACGATGCGTTGGATCCGGAGGTTGGTGGGATGGTACGTGAGGACGAGGGGGATTCTGTTTCGGTTGTTTTTGCAGGGAGGGGTTGTGAGGGATGAGTTGCGGGAAATGCAGGAGACACGGTCAAGGGCGTTCTCAACCACTGAGGGGAGGAAGTTGCGGTCCTTGAAAAACGAGGACATCTGAGATGTACGGGAGTGGAATGCCTCATCCTGGGAGCAGATGTGGCGGAGGTGAAGGAATTGGGAATAGGGGATGGCATTTTTGCAGGAAGGTGGGTGGGAGGAGGTGTATTCTAAGTAGCTGTGGGAGTTGGTGGGCTTGAAATAGATATCGGTTTCTAGGTGGTTGCCGGAGATGGAGACAGAGAGGTCCAGGAAGGAGAGAGAGGTATTAGAGATGGTCCAGGTGAACTTAAAGTTGGGGTGTTGGTGTTGTGGTTGGTGTTGGTGAAGTGGATGAACTGTTTGAGCTCCTTGTGGGAGCACGAGGTGGTGCCGATACAGTCATCAATGTAACGCAGGAAGAGGTGGGGTTTAGGCCCAGTGTAGGTACAGAAGAGGGATTGTTCCACATAACCTACAAAGAGGCAGGCATAGCTTGGGCCCATGCAGGTACCCATGGCCACCCCCTTTGTCTGTAGGAAGTGGGAGGAATTGAAAGAGAAGTTGTTGAGGGTGAGGACGAGTTCGGCTAAGCGGATGAGGGTGTCAGTGGAGGGGGACTGGTCGGGCCTGCGGGACAGGAAGAAGCGGAGGGCCTTTAGGCCAAATGTATGGGGAATGCAGGTGGATAGGGACTGGGCGTCCATGGTAAAGATGAGGTGTTGGGGCAATGCACTCATGCTCGTTTCTTGATTGTATATGTGCATGCACGTTGTTGTTGGCTGTTTATCTGGATGATGTTTTCCAAAGGAATATCTTCCTACACTATCTGTTGTTGCTATGGTCCCCATTGTTGTTCCATTTCCATTGTTGTATTGCTGTGGATCTCTGGGTCTAATGGTTGATGTGTCATCTGTTTAGGTGATGCTTTTTTCACCTCTTCCTGCAGGTGAAGACCAGCTTCTGCAGTTGGGTGTATGTGCCAATGGGCGTACGTGGTTGTGACAATATTTCTGGTCATTCACTTCCACTGCAAATATTCAAGGTAACAACAGCACCACACAGGCCCCAAGTTGCTACTTGGCCAAGCTTTTGTTGATAGCATTGAAAGTCTGTACTTCATCTCTCTAATGCTCAACTTTGGCAATGGTTTAGCAGGATTATTGAAATCAAATTTGGCTTTCTGCCATTTCATCTTGATTTTGTTATTATTTTTGGCTTCAGTAACATTTTATTTCCAATGGAAGGACGGTTTAGGTGCAGCACAGCACCACCTTTGGTCTGAACTACTTTCCATGCTATAAGTCAATCTCTTTTCTCTACTCGGGGATTGTCTTTGTCGTGGTAATCCTTTAATTGTGCAAATGCGCAGGTTTCTGTCAGATAAATTGATCTCATTATGTATTGATCAGTGGAATCAGTTTCATTTTGGTTTCTAATATTGAATACTTGTCATTCATAGGTAACATTTCAGTGCAAAACATGCCTTCAAAACTTTTAAAATTTCTGCTGCATATTTTTTCCACTCTTTAAGAGAAATTAATGGTGAAATATATTTTGAGACAATTTCCTCTCAACAGTGATAAACATGTAACAACTTGTAACTCTGTTGGTTTGCTCAACAAATTTGTTGCTGTTTCATTTGGTTCTGAAGAAGGGTCAGTGGACCCAAACTTTGACTTTATTTTTTCTCCACAGATGCTAACAAACCTGTTAAGTTTTCTCAGCAACTTCTGTGTTTCCTTCTGATTTCCGGCATCTGCAACTCTGTGGGTTTTTTGCTCTTACTTCACATTCTATTGTGCACGGAAAAAAAAGTCCAGTTTTTTCTTTATTTCCCTGGCATTGGTAAAGGAGCTAGTTGGAGAAATGCTGCAATTGTTTTCTCTTATCTGGTGTTTTAACTGTGGAATGGATCCTTATTCCTTCATTCTTGTTTATTTTAGCAGCTCACAGCTCTGCACAAGTCTTTGTCTTTCTGAAGCTCTGCATTCTTACAGCTCTGCAACACTCACCTTAATCCCACTTCTGATATCATCTATGCTGTGTACAATGCAGCAGTGTATTCAACACAAGGTATTTAATAAAGTGACCTCTTAAGATATCTGCTTCCTGTGTGTACTTCATGGTAGAGGTCACAAGGCTATGGCATTTTGGGAAGGACATTTATACATGGGAGTGCACCTGATTGAGGGGCATAATGTTATGGGAGTCATGGAAAAGGCGGATTAGAAGCAGCTTTTCCCCTTAGTTAAAGGGTCAACAACAAAGGGGCATTTCGAGGCAATTTTATGATTTTATTTTCTACCAGAGGTTGGTGAGAATCTGGAATGCACTGCCTGGAAACCTCACAACCTTTAAAAATTGCTTCGATGAGCACTTGAAATGTCATAACATTCAAGGTGATGGGCCAAGTGGGACTAGTGTGCAGATTTACAGTAGTTTTTGTTGGTGCACTCGTGATGGGCCAAAGGGCCTCTTCTGCACTATATGATTCTATGGTTCTACATAGTTTAATTTCAGTCCAATTAATGCAGAAAGTCAGAAATGATCACATTGATAAACAAAGCAAGTTTTAGGGACTATGTGATCTGCTCCTACGCCATGTTTTATTTTAGCTTTGTAGCTGCCCACCCACACAACCACTCCTTTACTGCCACCCCCTTCAAATTCCACGGTAGTCCTACACACCTATAACTATTCTGTCAGATGCCACCAGCCATATTGAAATCAGGGAATCATCTTTGACCATGGGCTCTTTGACAGAATTAGGAGGAGAACCTTCTGTCAGATATACTCCAGGCACTTACAGTGGAAGGGCATGCCCACAATTTCCAAGTCACTGATCACATTAAATAGGGAAGTGTAAAAATAACAAGTGTTAAATTGGACTTGGTCGGTGATACAAAAGAGGTAACAATAGACTGAGAGCTATTTATAACCTATCTGATTTTCTTTGATGTTGAAAAGAAAATTGCATGGTGTGCAAAATGGGCTGCAGGTTCATTATTATCATTTAGGGTTACTACCAGAGGCTAATAGTGATGCCGATATTTCATTAATACAAGCAATAGCAAAAGCTCTCAGATTTTAACCATTCCAGTCATAACAGGATCCTGGGTTACATGCTGCTAATCATATGAATTAATACTGAATAGCTACAGGCGAGCACTCATATATCAAAGCATTGTTAATTTGTTTATTTGATTTCAAAAGACACATGTTTTGGCACTAATGGTGGGTTATAGAACTGGAAAGCTATACATTTGCAATATTTCATTTTGTAAGTAACTCTAAAACTGAGTAAACACTGTCTCTTGTCTCCTCTTTCGGCAACTAAATGTAACAGGTTTGATAAAAGTCAGCGAAGCAAACTGAGGTAACTCAGATCCTTAACTGGGACTACATGGCACACTGTGTCAGCCACTATCACCCAGAACCAGTTTTAATCTTCTCCAGACCAATGGGAGAAAATCTGTTATGGGATATAAAGTTTGTACAAACTACTTTCTGAAGTTTGGCAATCTCATGCAGGTTACAACTCCACCCCTTCCTTTTTATAAACAAAGGGTCAGAGCTCTGCATTTCTGACAATTGATTCAGATCAGACTCCTTCAGAAATGTGGAGCAATGCTACCATTTTGACAGACCACACGCTGTGCAGAACTGTCAAGGTACCATAAATAATGTCCCTTCTCCTAGCAGTCAGCTACTGTATTCTAAAATTTATAGGACCAGAATCACAGGCAGTCTCTATGATAGCTGCTATAAAATGGTACATACATGAGGTTAGCATGAGGTTAAGATGTTGGGAGGGTAAGGTAACAGGTAAGTAGGGTGCTGAGAGGATAGGTTGACAAGTAGTGTGCCGGGTGAGATACAGTGTCAACTAGGTAGGGCTAAAGCATCAGAAGTGGGGGTTCAAAGGGCACAGCGTTAAATTGGTGGGATTCCAAAGGGTAGGGGAGTAGACTGCCAGTAGCTAGGTGTGTCAAGTGGTTAGCATGCCAAGTGAGTAAGGGGCATAGGTTGCCAGGGTGCAAAGTGCCAAATAGATAGGGTTCAGGGTGAAAAGTCATAATGATACCAGGTAAATAGTGCAGTGTTTAGGGTAGCTTATGGTGATGAGGAAGGGGTTGATCCAGGGAGAATGGAGGTAGAGGAACATTGGGTCTGGTGCAAGGGAAGTGGATAGTGGATTCAGAGTGGGGAAGGGGTACAGCATGTCTGTAGCAGGGGAATGCTTGTGCGGCTTGTGCAGAAAGGGACAAAGTTGTGGGCTCCCAGGAGAGAGTAGCCGGTCAACTCAGAGTCTGGGGAGCTATGTGAAGGATCTGGAGGAGGAGTAGATTTGGAATGCGTGAGGTAAGTGTGGGGTTGGCCGAATGGCTACTCAGCAGTCAGAGTATGTATCTAATAATCTAACTTTATCTGAGTAACTACTTATTTAACTTCGTTGGAACCCTTTGAATTCGGCAATTGAAGCAGAGAGTTTTGGAGGGCTCTGGTCGTAGAAAAATTGCCCAGTGGAATCTTCAATTTCCCAGGTAATTCCTTAAGGACTGCTTGGCCATCAGAAAATCCGGGCCGATGAGACTGGATCGTTTCGAGCCAGACAGTACAACAAAGGTGCCCAAAATTTGACACAATTCATGGACAGGCTGATAGACTTAGGCAAAGGAAGCAGAAATCAAAGAAAGGTTCCAGTGATGTAAGATGGATGATCCTCAGAGTGAAGTGAAGGCTTATAGGAAAAACAACGTACTGTGAATCCCCTTTACTGAAATATCTGATTTTTTTACTGTAGCCAGCTTTATTTTGGAGGATTTGATGCCAACACAAGCAACAAAATGTATCTTTTTTCCCAGAATTGATCATATCAGCAAATTCCCAAAAGAAACTGAAGTACTCCTTAATTCCAGTCTGTTTGCAAAACCGTAAGAAGTCAATCATTCAACTTTGAGATTGATATTTGAACCGATAACATCAACTCAGGAGTGGATGAAAGCATTTTAGCTAATTTATCATTACGTCTGTCATTCCCGGAATATAGTTCACTTTCCAGTCCAAGAAAGTTTAATAGACAGAAAAATTCACAGAACAGAGCTAATATTATCTATTGATTACTCTGATATGAAAAGAAAATACTATTAACCTGTGGATAATAAAACAGTATATTTTAACTGGGGCAATTTAGCACTACTGAAACCAAAAGTTCACCTTCCCAGATGGGGGCGTATGAATCATTTTATAGCATGATCTGTGTTTTTTCTCTCTTGGAGACAGGAAACAGAAGTTTCACTGATAAATTTCCCTCCCGTCAGCGACAAATAAACTGAGCAGTAAATGGTTAAGAAGTGAAGTGAAAGTTTTAGAAACAATGTTGCTTAATTAGTGAGCGTGATTGTAACCATTCTTGAAAAAAGTAATTTCAATAATTCTGAAAAGAATGAGAGGTACTTAGGTTGAAAACTAAGGTTGTAAGTCACAAGGCTACTAGAGAATCACAGAAGTGAAATCTGTTGAAATTATTGTTACAGTGTTTCATTTGGTTAATACGCTTCTGAAAGACAGCATCTGACGCAGAAATTCTAACATTTTCTTTCACAGAACAGTGTTTTGCAGACCCTGACACAAGATCCTGACTCATACTCAAACAAGTATAACTGAAACACCAATAGAATAGTGGATGTTATTTATTTATTTAAGAATGCTTCAGCAACAGGCTAATGGACCTAAGCACCTTGATTTGTCCAGGTTTTGCTCATACCCTCAACAGTTTACTAAAATAAAGTCTTGAATGAATTAATCATTATGGAGGAGCCATAAGACCATAAGATGTAGGGGCAGAAGCAGGCTAATCAGCCCATTGATTCTGCTTTGCCATTCAATGAGATCATGGCTGATCTGATAATCCTCAAATCTATTTTCCTGTCATTCCCCCATAAACCTTGATTTCTTTAATGATTAACAATCTGTCTCAGTCTTAAAATGTACTTAATGACCCAAATTCAATAGCTGTCTGCAGTAAAGAATTCCATAGATTTACTACTGTCTGTGAGAAGAAATTTTTCCTCTTCTATCTTAAACGTGCAACCTCTTACTCTGCCCTCTGGTCCAAGACCTTTCCACAACTTTTCTGCACCTACCCTGTTAAGTCCCCCATGAATTTTGTATGTTTCAATAAGGCCATTACTCGTTCTTCTATTTTCAACAAATGCAGGGCCAATCTACTCAATTTCTCCTGATAAAATTGTCCCTCCATAGCTAAGATCAGTCTTGTGAACCTTCTCTGGACTGTCTCCAATGACAATGTCCCATTCCTTAGGTAAGGGGTCCAAAAACTTTTGAGACAGTCCAGCTGTGGTTAGTCTAGTGCCTCGTTTAGTCTTAGCAAAACCTCCTAATTTTTATCAGAAATAGTAGGAACTGCAGATGCTGGAGAATCTGAGATA